>NC_084510.1:7058731-7108731 GCF_024500385.1 Phyllopteryx taeniolatus
GAAAAGTTCGTTTTGGGAGGGAAAATGCATTTGGTGAGGATCAATTTATTTTTCTATCAGTATCAGAAAGGCCATTTACACTCTTGGTCTCACACCTGTATTGACAAGGACAAGGATAATATCAACCAGCTACCACCAGCTGAACATATTTGTGTGAGATAGATTCAGTCAGTTGAAGGTAGCCACACTGCAGATGTGTTGTCTTAACTGCTAAATAATAATAATAGTAATAATAATGTCCTTAACACCCACTTGTGAAGGTACACTTTTGTCCTTTAGGTTTTGACTGTTTCTACTGACATTTAGTAGTCTATTGTTATTCATGACAAAACCATTTTAAGTGTAGAGAGTTCTTCATGAGGTGATTTCAGCCAAAATTGTATATTGTGATGCGAGGTTAGGAATAAGATTGAGATGGAGTTAAAAACAGCCAGCATTTGGAGAAGACAAATGTTATCCTTTTGCTTTTGTCTAAAGTGTTCTAATATATTTCTTGTTAATGATCAAAACCACTGTACATTTAGTTTTACTATCAGCCAATACAATTCAATGCAGAATGTAGTTTGCATGTGACTAATGGGTAAATGTAAATACAATTTGAATTTATTTAATCACATGAAAGGATGAGACTGTTTTGAATTGATTTCTTTTTTTTTTTTTAGTTCATTTGAAAAACAGTCTCTCTGACTAACCAGAAAAACGGCCCTGTTGATGCAATGAAAACTGGAATGACCATTAGCTGAAACATTTCCACCCAGTTGCAACAATGTTATTGTTTACTTGACCATACATATCCTAATGTGATTACCCCCTTGTCAAAGCTGGCCACAGCAAATCCGAGGCCCTCACAGGGAGCTGTTTTCAGCTGCCACTTAGACAATAAGCAACGAATGTCACAGCTTGGCAAAATAGCCTGACTTTCCTGGTCTTGCAGTACTTGGCCTTCCTTTTTGTTTGACTGTGGCTCCCCTGTGTAACCACTCTCCATTGTGAGATGTCCACTTCTGTCTTCCCCCTTGTCTTTCTTGCCTTTTTCTCTGGCTATATTTCTCTCTCTCTCGCTCTCTCTCTGTTGATCTCTGTCCATGGTTTGGTGTTAGCTATGTGTAGATTGACTGATACGTTCTCTGTTTGCTTGTTATTTAGTAGAAGGGGGTGCTATGCTTTTAAAGTAGCGGTTTCTCTCCCCACCATGAAGGCACAGCACACCTCAGCTGCAAGTCATATCCTGGCCCTAAAGTTGATGCCGTTCATCAATTGATGCTTACAGTATCTTAATGAAGCTTCAGTGAAACTCATGGACGAAAAGAAATGTCATATACTGTATTTATTTATGTATTTATTAATGTATTTATTTGCTTTAGATACACACACCTGCTCTTTCTTGTTGCAGATAATTAGCTTGATTAAACTCAAAAAACATTGGTTTGAATTGGGTTTGTTGTGTTTCCAAATCTTCAGACATTGTTTTGTATGATCAGTGTTAAAGGTAAAACCTGATAAAATATGACCAATCAGGTCCCATGGCGGTCTGTCTTTATCAGTGCAATCTATTGAGAATACTATTACTGGGTTTTTTGGCAAAGAGGTCAGCAGCCTTTATCTGGCAGATAAAATAGGGGTTTATCAGATGCATAGGGTTTCTTTTCCCCAGCTGGTGAAGGTAGATGGCAACCTCACTTAAATCCTAAAATCCTCACGTTTATGATATTTGCTCAGCATTATCTGTGCCTGTGGATGAATGGGAGCGCAGACCATGTGGAATGTATAAGGTCATACGGCATGATTTACACAGTGTAGAGCCAGAGAATCCCTGGGAAACTACTTGGTCTCACTGAAGATTGTGCACTAAGGCAAGTTTGTGGTTGGTTAAATATAACAGTTAGTGTTTTAGCAATTTTACATTTTGTGGTTTCTTGGCTGCATCAAAATTAATTTTGGTTGCTGTTGTATTCAATTTTCAAGATGTAAAAAGTGTACAGGGTTGCTGATTTTATCTTTTGTATTGAAACAAATGTTGCAATGCTTTATAATTGGGATGTTTTTACTTCCGATCTGATACCAACATTGAAGCCTTGAGCTTTGGCCGTACCAATATTGGACCGATCCGATTTCAGCAGTAATCATACATAATTTGCTTATTGTGTAGTGTAAAATGTTAGAAAAGGCTTCATCAAGTGATAATTACTCAGAACACAATCAGGAACAATAGGTATGTGAAAAATTTACCCATTTATTTTTAACCAATGGGTTACATAAAGTAATTGCTGTACACGTCTTAACCTCTGAGAGGGCAGGGTGGTGCACGCAATGAGATACACACTTGCAGTAGCAAAGAAAGTAGTGTCACGATCAATTATTTTTTAATAAAACACATTTTTCACAGAGTTTGAAGATTATATGCCCGAGAGTATTATATTGCCTCTTTGTGTTTATATAGCATTTGTGTAGCAATAGTCATTATTTTGAGAGATGTGTCGCAAGTTCGATGCTAATTAGCGTTAGCTCGTCAGTGGTGTTTTTCATTCGTGTGTTAGCTTTGACGTAGCAATTTTTTGTGAAGATAAACGAAGTCTGTGATTTATTTTAACATTTAATAGGTGTAATTATTTCAGTTTTTCAGTGAACTTCAACTGGAGTGCCAATCACTTTAAGCAAACACGATTCACTCTTCCTGCTTGCTACTATGTTAGCACCCTAACACAACCTGTTGTTTTGATCACGTGGGCTCTGTATGCGCAGCATGGAATGGACTGCTTGTATAAGTGAGTGAGTGGTAAAATCTCATATTTTAGATCCAGTCCGATCCGATCTGATACTCGTTTTTTTGCTGACATCGGACCGACTTCCGATCACAAAGATTGGATCGGACACCCCTACTTACGAAAGTGTATTTCTGTGTATTTTTATAATTTTATCATCCTACAAATACTGATAATCTTGGACACTATAATTGTGATATGAAATTTCAACTTCCACACTTTATGATGCTGCTGTTGTTGTGGAATGTGTTGACCAGATTGACTTGAGTAGGAACAAATATCATCCTATTAGGGATTGGAATATCCAGATTAATCACTATTGCTGGTTATCTTTGATGGCATTACAGAAGTATTTTGTTACAGATTAAAATTTTCTTGAATTTGTTTGTCTGCTCTGTCTTTGGTGATAACGTAACCTTACATTTGTTTGCCAGTTTGTGCATCTGTGTCCCTTCATCTCACATAATGTAAATGTGAAGTAAGTCTCAGGTGATCTCTGGGTCCTTGTAGCTGGCTATGGCCATTATTTCAGTCTGTAAGCTAAACTGCTATAAAACAGGATTGTAGCCACTGCCAAATGTCACTCCGTTGTCCGTCCAAATCAGCTTGTAAACAAAAGCAGTATATTATTCTGTTAATTTTATATAGGGCAAATTTCTGTTTGTAGGTAATTAAGGGTTTTAGCTGTTTTTGGTCCTAAAGCAAACTGGTAGTTAAGAAGAATAATAATCACCTTTATTGTCATTAACATGCATGCATGCACACAAAATTTGTTCTCTGCATTTTACCCATCACACACACACTTGTTAGTAGAACACACTGGAGCAGGGGGGAGCTGAAGCGCCCAGGGAGCATTTCGGGTTATCAGTGTCTTGCTCAAGGACACCACAGCTGTAAGTCCGGGGGATGTTGGCGGATGGTCCGGTTGGGGTCTTGGACCTAGTTCCCCCAAGTTGGCAGGTGATAAACTTAACCATTAGGCCACAGCTGCGTTAAGCATGGTATGCACTATGCTTATGTATCCACTTGTTTGCTTTAAAATAAAACTGAAAAAACACAGTAAGTTCACTCTGTTGTTGTTACACATGCAGTACGTGATAGGCAGATGGCATTTACCTTTATTTGATGTTAATGAACTTTGTGGAAGACCTCAAGGTCACTTTCTGAGAAACGCAGCTAACGCTTGTAAACATATTTACAGCCAGAGTTTGTAAACACTGTAAAGTTATGCAGATGTAGTCCAACCAATACCAGCAATTAATTTGTGAATATAACTGTGAAATATTGTGCTGTGTTTTAATTTGTCAAATCACACTATGTGCACCTTAAATTAGTTACAGAAACCTTAGTGGCATGCCTACTCATAATATAACTCAAGGAGAGAATGAAGGACGAAAGTAAATGCAGCACTAGTGGGATTTTTAAATATTAATTAATGAAATGCTGCTAAGCACATCTCTCGGTGGTGTTTTCTTTTTTTTAATATACATGTATAAAAAAAAGAGTCCACTATTAGTTGTGGAGGTGCATTTGGACTTCAAATCCTTTAATTAGAAGTGAGATATTAGCATTTCATTGGGCTTTATGTGGGGTGAGGGGTGAGGGCAGCGACTGTGCCTTCATTAGCCAGCTTCTCTGTGTAATGAGTGCCGTCATTAGCTGATGGAAGGGATTTGCTCTAGCTTTACCTTGAAAGGCGCATCTTTTACATACTTGTAAGGAATAAGGCATTTTAATGGATTTCTTAATGAATAGAAAAGAATGCTCCATCTTGAAAATTTGAGTGCATTTCTGATAATGTGTATTTTTATTTTTTTTTTTGAGTTTGTTCATGTTTTCCAATATGGTGGGGAAAAGTTTGGAAAAGCAAGCTATTCATGAGTCTGGCAGGTAGTGGGAAGAAAAATGTAAGAAACTGGCAATTTATCACTAATGGCAACATTGGAGATAACATTAAAAAAAAAAGTGATTTTTATTTTGGTGCAGTTTCTGTGATTTGCAAGGAAGGCAGCGGTATCTAAGCCGTAGTGCTTAAATTGAAACACTCCACGTTTATCAAAGAACACTCACAGGATAAGTCTGACGGCAAAAATGTCGACACTGAAGTTCATTTGGACTTTCAGCAGTCATGACAGTCAGAGCTGTGGTGTTTTTTAATGATATGGAAGTCACTCTAAGCCTTTGACGGTGACTGTATTCGCAAAATCATGCATGAAGTGATTTGTATTTTATTGATGAGTTTTTTGAAGTGGCAAGTGTGGGAAATTGGATCTTTGATCTCCTGGAGTTTGGGAAATATATTCTGAGTGTGTGGAGCTCTCCAGGTAAAATACCCACATCCAGCTATACTATCTTGCAAGCACATACACTGAGAGAGACCTGTCATTTCGGAGGAATATCCCCCCCCCCCCCCCCCCCCCACCTCCTTTTCGAAACGCATATACTGTATGTTTTGGATGTATTCGTTCTGTTGTACATGGTGATTACCGATGTTCATTAACAAAACTAGGTATTTGTTTTCAACTTCAACCAATCACTTTGATATGCTAATTACAATGTAATTTAATTTGAGCCCTGTAATGATGATGGTGTTATTATGGACATAAATGATGCAGTTAAGCTGAGAGTAATCTCATTTGCATACTGTACATGCCAGTAAATTAAGCCCTTTCCTGTGTTGCTTCAGCTTTAATTTTCCACTCCTTTTCACACAGCATCCCTCAGCCCTTGTGCCTAATAGCAGGCCAGCTTGTTTGATGTCGACAGCTGCTTCCCGTACTAAATCTAGTCACAATATGTAGTACATAAAGCCAGCTAAGTGCTCTTTTAAGAAGTTCATTTTAATAAGCTAGCAACTCTTCATACTTTGTACTGACAGAAAAGCATGCTCTGTAATCACCATTTTTTTATCCACAGTGGATGCTATCATGTCCAGGAAATCGATAGATTAAATTGTTGTAGTCTGTGTTATGTACTAGTTGTGCATAGGAAGGAAGCTAGTACAATTTTTTAAATATTCATATCAGTTTTTTTTCGGGATGTTACGGTACGCTAAAAAGCAAGGTTTGGCACCGACCTTGATTTTAGCATTGTGCTTACTTCACATTCGATACAGAAGTAGAACAAAAAGCAAAATGTAAAATGGGTTATCTTTTATGTAACTTGGAACAGATTTAATATGAAACATAGAAAAATGCAAACTGCTGTGATAAAATTCTCCAAGAAAGTAACATTATCAAATAACCAAATTAATGTACAATAAAATTAAAATATTTAATAATTAACTAAACACTATGTGGTGACGTAGTTTGGTAACATATCAATTACTTTCCGGTTTATGGATGTTGGCAGTGGGTGCTTACTTGCGTACCTGTTTCTTGTTTATATTCACTTATGTTATTGCTAATATGTGGTTTGTAGCTGGTTACTCTCTGCTGTAATGCGGTTTCCTGCTAGACCAGGGGTGTCAAACTCATTTTTTGTTGCGGACCACGTTGTAGTCGCGATTCCCCTCAGAGGGGCATTATGACTGTGGAACCGTATAAATGGTTAATTGTCTCATATTATTGCATATAAACAACAAATTGATGGAAAACCATAAAATACATTACACTTACTACCCCTTACCTTATGTTCCTTGTGGGAACTCGTATCGGTCGATACCCCTCTGTAACTGTACCTAATATCCCCTACTTTAAAAAATCTAAATACAAATCACAGTACAGTGCTATGAAAAGGTATTTTCCCCCTTCCTAAATTCATTTTTTTATATTATTGAAAAATCCATCAGTCTGAAAAATGTAACAAAGCCAAGTCCGAGGCTTTGTGACTCTGGTAAACCACAGTCAGAGCCATTCTCCACAAATTTAGAAAACTGGGAGCAGTGCTGAACCAGCCAAAATTACTCCAAGAGTGCAACACCGTCTCATCTAGGAGGTCACAAAAGAACCCAGCACAATATTCCTAGAAAATACAGGGCTCACTGGCCTTAGTTAAGGTCTGTATTGTTGACTCAACCATAAGAAAGACACTGAGCAAAAATATCCATCGGAACATTCCAAGGCAAAACCCCCTTGCTGACAAATACAAAGAATACAAAGGCTGGGTTTCACATTTTCCAAGAAAATATCCTGATTTTCCCAAATATTTCTGTAGGAATATTTTGTTGACTGACAATACAAATGTTTTGGAATGCGTGTGGCCCATTACATATTGCGTAAAAAATAACTCAGCATTTGATAAAAAAAGAACATCATGCCAACAGTCAAACATTGTGCTGGCAGTGTGATGGTCTGTGGATGCTTCGCTACTGCAGGAACTGAATGACTTGCTGTGATTAATGGAAAAATTAATTCTAGTGTCTACCACAAAATCTTGAATCCAATTCATATTCTGTGGTAGGACCTTAAATAGGCAGTTCATGCTCAAAAACCCTCCAATATGACTGTGTTTAAAAGAGTTCTGTGAAGAAGAGTGAGCTAGTAGACCTTCACAGCAATGTGGAAGACTCATCAACAGGTATCACAAGCGCTTGATTTTAGTTATTGCTGCCAAGAGTGGCACAAATATTTATTAGGTTCAGGGGGCAATTACTGTTTCACAAAGGGCCAGAAAGATTTAGATTTTTTACCCCCTTAATAAATACAATTATAATTTAGAAGAACATTAGTTTGATGATCTGAAACATTTAATTGTGATAAATATGCATTTAAAAAATCTGAAATAAGGTAGGGGCAAATACTTTTTCATGGCACTTCCTGATGCATTCATAAAAGTGCCTTGATGAGGCAGGATGGTTTATGGACTTTTTCACTAGTATCACAATCGCCCTTCATTGACACTCTTCCAGCATTTTTATATCATAAAGAATATAATTTTTATGCTGAACAATTTTCTGTTAGTCTCTAATTGGCCACATAAATCTAGTCAGTTGAGGGTGAGAAATGTTTCAGTGTCACACAGTATAATCTTCACCCTTATTTACCAATTCATTAAGATTCATTGATGCAGGCTCGGTGAGAGGAAATGACAACATAAATCAGGCCTCCAACATAATGACCCTAATCAGTTGGGAATTGCAGAAAATGTCATGATGAACTATGTCCTTGTGTTAGTGCCACTGTATATTGTCTTTTGCAGCTGAGTGGGACACATCCTCCTGACAAGTGCTGCTTTAAAAAGAAAGCATAAAATAAGAAGAAAAAAAAAAGAGAAGAAAAAGTTATTAAAAATTGACACTATTAAAATGCAGAAATCCATGTCAGGCCTTTCAAAACGTTAAATCTTCATAGATTATAGATTCAGGGCCCACAATTTAAACAATTTCAAGAATTTATGTGTTTAGTTTTTACATAATTTGGTCTTCCAGCTCATAAAACGCATGAAATCGGGAATTCAAAAAGTTAGAATACTGTGCAGAAATCAGCCCTAATTTTGCAGGCCATAAATGTTTTACACTGAGCGTCATCTACTAAACTCAAAGTACCTGCACAGGTTTACCCAGGTGTCATTAAATTGCTTCAGTTGGGTTCAAGTGTCTCACTTGGGTTCAATTTGGGGAAGACTGCAGACTTGACAACTGGCCAGAAGACCATCATTGATACCCTCCATAGAATGGGTAAGATACAAAGTTTCATAGCTAAGGAGGCTGGCTGTTCACCGAGTGCGTGTCCAAACATATCAATAGAAAGTCCAGTGGAAAGACAAAATGTTGCAGGAGAAGATGCACCAGCAAAAGAGATGACTGTGGGCTTCAGCAGATTATCAAACAGAGCAAATTCAAGAATCTAGCAGAGATCCAGAAAGACTGAAATGAGGCGGGAGTCACAGCTTCAAAAACCATCACATTTAGTCGCAATTGAAGATGGGCTACAACTGTTGGATTCCTCGGGTCAAGCCACTTCTGAGCCTGAGCCTACGTAGGAAGCGTCTAACTGGGCCAAGGAGGAGGACTGAACTGTTGGCCAGTGGTCCAAGGTCTTCTTTTCCGATGAAAGTAAAGTGTGCCTTTCATTTGGGAATCAAAGTCCAAGGGGTTTGGAGGAAGACAGGTGAGGAACAGAACTCAAGCTGCTTGAGGTCCAGTGTGAAATATCCACAGTCAGTCATGATTTACGGTGCAGTGCAGGTGTTTCTTAAACTCAGATTTCTTAAATCCAAGGTCACCGCAACGGTCTACCAGAATGTTTTAGAGGACTTCATGATTCCCTTTTTTGAGGATCTGTATGGAGATGCAGATTTCATCTTCCAGCAGGACCTGGCACCTGCCCATACCGCCAGGAGCACCAAAACCTGGTTTGATGCCCATGCCATCACAGTGCTTGACTGGTAATGATTAAAGCAAACGGACTCCCAACCAAGTATTGAAGATTAACATTGTTTTGAAAGTACCATTTTGATTGATTCAATGTGGCCCTAATTTCTTTTTTTTGTTTTCTCTACAAAAACTGAGTAGTAAATGGGGATTTCTTTACAGTATTGTAATTTTTTTGAATTCCTGATTTCGTGGGTTTTATGAGCTGGAAGCTCAAATTATGTAAAAATAAACACATTTTTAAAATTGTGGGCCCTGAATCTATAATCTATGAAACTATGAAAGTTTCACTTTTTGAATGGAATTATGGAAATAAACTTTTTCATGATATTCTATTTTTTTGGAAAGTGTGTGTGTATGTATTTTTACAGCGACTGAATCCCAAGTAATACATACATACAAGGTAGAACAAATAAACTCAGAAATTACAAAAAAAAATCTAAAAATGTGAAATGAGACGGAAAAAGTATTGAACTGTTGAAGAAAGGGAGTTGCAAAAAGGCATGGAAAGCCAAGACGACACCTAAAATCTATCAATAATCAAACAGCAATCCAGCCCCTTGTCAGTGCAAATTAAAAACAGCTGGTTCAGTCCTAATTGATGGCCTACAAAAAGGTCTCATTGCCAAGGTGTGAGTCAAGACACATCTCATGATGGGTAAGAGCAGAGAGCTGTCTCAAGACCATCCCAAACTAATTGCTGCCAAATATAACGATGGCATTGGTTACAGGCGCATATCTAAACTTCAGATGTGTAAAAAATAACTCAGCATTTGATAAAAAAGAACATCATGCCAACAGTCAAACATGGTCCTGGCAGTGTGATGGTCTGGGGCTGCTTTTCCACTGCAGGAACTAAATGGCTTGCTGTGATTAATGAAAAAATGAATTCTGCTGTTTACCAGGAAATCTTAAATCCGATTCAGATTCGTGTATGACCTTAAATAGCCAGTTCACACTAAAAAACCCTCCAATATGACTGAGTTCAAAATAATTCTGTGAAGAGTGAGCTAAATCAGCTCACACAGAGGACATTTGTCCCAAAAGACAGCAGTTCTAATAATATTGTCCCTTCTTTACACGAGGACACAATATTAATTAGACAAGTTCGTTCAGGCTAACCTTGGTTTTCCCATGAAAATGTTTGACATATTTTATCTCCACAAGTTTGCATTTCTACACCCTTGGGATGACTCCTTACATGACTTCCTGTAAAGATGATTAGAACTATGACACAGTTTAAGTAATGTTAAAACAATAAGTAGCTTTGCAGATCCCAATGGATGGTGATAGACTGAAGGCGTACCCACCCCCCCCCCTTTTGCTAATGGTGCTTTCCAGGTCTAATTGGTTAAATCAGCTTGAGGGAAAAAGTCTGCATTTGCCTGTGCCTTGGTCTTTTGGTCAGAAAGCAGATCCCCTATCTCATGTCTGTCCTCTTGTTGTAGTGTTAATGGGCATGAGCCAAATACCAGCAAGATTAGCAAAGTCAAATGAAGGAGAGTTGCTAAGAAAATGTGTGGTGAACAACTCCTAAAAGAGGCTCCAAATCCCAGAATTACCATTCCATTCATGTACGACCAGATATAAACTCATTAGACTTTTCTATTTACTTATTCTCTATCCGCCCTAGTTGTACTAAAAATACCATGGCCTGCCTTACTTTGCTACATTTTGTCATCGTCTGGGCACAGTGGGCCTTTATGCTGAGTTGTTGTCTGAGCAGAGACAAAGTGGTTTGTGTATTTCTACTTAGCTGCTTATCTAGACTCTGCATTATGAAACCATTCATGTTAAAGGAGCTATGGGGTCTTCATGGTCCATATTTAACCGTTTTTTATTTATTTATTTTTTCTGAAGAAAATGAAACTGTTAGTCATTTCCAAGAATAGCAATCATTTTTGAAGCAATCATTATATAACAAATTCCATTTAGAACGCGCCATTTTCATCTCCAAAACATGTTTACAAACACCAGCTTTGTTCAAGTTGGTATACCTTATATTGCTGTCATATATCATTGCGCAATCATATGAACAACAGTGATGAACAAAAGCTAGCACCCCCAAAATTCCGCTCAATCTACAACCTCAATTCCAATGAAGTTGGGACGTTGTGTTAAACATAAATAAAAACAGAATACAATGATTTGCAAATCATGTTCAACCTATATTTAATTAAATACACTACAAAGACAAGATATGTAATGTTCAAACTGATAAACATGATTGTTTTTAGCAAATATTCATGAACTTAGAATTTTATGGCTGCAACACGTTCCAAAAAAGCTGGGACAGGTGGCAAAAACGACTGAAAAAGTTGAGGAATGCTCAACTGGAACATCCCACAGGTGAACAGGCTAATTGGGAACAGGTGGGTGCCATGATAGGGTATAAGGGGAGCTTCCCTGAATTGCTCAGTCATTCACAAGCAAAGATGGGGTGAGGTTCACCTCTTTGTGAAGACGTGCGTGAGAAAATAGTTGAACAGTTTAAGGACAATGTTCCTCAACGTACAATTGCAACGAATTTAGGGATTTCATCATCTACGGTCCATACTATCATCAAAAGGTTCAGACAATCTGGAGAAATCACTGCATGTCAGCGACAAGGCCGAAAGCCAACATTGAGTGCCCGGGACCTTCGATCCCTCAGGCGGCACTGCATCAAAAAACGACATCAATCTGTAAAGGATATCACCCATCAAACACCTGTTTGGAACATCCCACAGGTGAATGGACTGCACTTTTATAGCACTTTATCTACATCATCACAGTGCTCAAAGCACTTTACAAAGCCTCACATTCACACACACATTCATATACCAATGGACGACTGCTGCCATGCGAGGCGCTACCAGGCCCACTGGGAGCAAATTAGGGTTCAGTGTCTTGCCCAAGGACACTTCAACATGCGGACAGTCGTAGCAGGGATTCGAACCTGTTCTACCTCCTGAGCCAAAGCCACCCCAACATAATCCCATTGGTATCGCAAGACAAGTCCAGATCTGTGTGACAGACCACCAAGGACTCCACTAAAAGAGGTTTGATGTATCTGATATTGTATTTCAAAATAAAAGTCTCCGAAAACTAATCTACATTTTTTAATGCATCTCAAGATTCTAATTAACCTTGCTGGTTGCATTCCTTATCCGAAGAGCATTGACGTCCGTATTATTGGGAAGCTTTTATTTTGAAGGTGGCTTTTGCCGCAAGTTGGCGACTTATTACCGTAATGCCTAGTATGAACAAAATTACGGGCGGCTGGCTTGATTGCTACTTTACGAGTGGCGGCTGGCTTGACCGCAGTCATTTTCGGAGGTCCTTAGCCAAACCGATGTTGTTTTGCACAACGCACATACCAGCGCTATATACCGACTGGCGGCGTGCCTTTAGCATCCTCCTTCGCGCGCAGCCTTCCCCGTTTAACGGCCGCATGCTGTCCTCAGCCAGGTTCGCTTTTTCTCTGTGTAAGGAGCGTGTTGGCAGGAAATGCTCCCATTGAGTCAAGCGGAGCGCTCATCACACAACAACATTTATAGATTTTGGAACTCGGCGCATTATAAGGCACCCCGTCCATTTTGGAGAAAATTTAAGACTTTTAAGTGCGCCTTATGGTCGTGAAAATACGGTACTCATAAATTATGGTGAAGATCGGATCGTATTTTGGGACATAAAGAGATGTAACGCTTTTGGCCGGGAGAACGTGCCCTTGTCATCTGACGTGATGACTGCCAGCCAAAAGTCTGCGTCTGTCACGCAATGGCACCTACAGAAACGCTTTAGGATTCATAGGAACTCTGTTGAAACATCTTTGAGGCATTTGTGGTGTAAGGAATTAAACATTGAGCTGATGAAAGCTGTGTATAAATGCACAAATGAATCTGCAAAGGGCTTCATATGGGAGGCTTGACTTTGATGACGTGGAAACATGTCGATGAAATCAGAAATACTGGGCGAATTGTTATGATATTTTCCGAGGTGTATGTGGACGGAAATGGGGATGTATTTGTAAATTTTGGTGAAGATCGGCCGCAGACTTGGGACATAAAGCGACGTAACGCATGTCATATGTGGCATGACGTGGCTTCTTTCCTCAAGGAGGCATTTTAATGGTTGATTTATTTATTTATTTTTTTAAATAAGCCTTCCAACATGTTTTACAATCACTATTTTCACACATTATTGCATTACATTATTGTCATCTACGTGTCAGGCAGTGACAGGCTGACGTGTCCAAAATGTGGGCGGCCCAAAATCTGGGTGAAAATCAAACATGTCCATCAGAAAACAAGTCTAAAATTAATACTGAATCCATTTTGGGGACATCAGTTTGAAGTCCAAAACTATGAAATGAGTTCCAATGTCATCACCATTAACTAGGTCATTTAATTTGTCCGATCTTGCATTATGATTTTGCATTATAATGCAATGATAGTCAGGTGATTTTATTTATTTATTTATTTATTTTTTTTGTCAACAAAAAAACTCCCCAGACCTTTGTATAACCTTCTCCTGTGTACAGTGGATATAAAAAGTCTATACACCCCTGTCGATGCCACCATTTTTGTGATATAAATAAATGACCCCGGGATAAATAATTTCAAAACTTTTTCCATCCATAATGTGACCTATATCCTGTACAATTCAATCAGAAAAAAAAAATCTTGAAGGGAAGTAAAAATAAGCAATTGCGATAATGTGGTTGCACAAGTGTGCACTCCCTCTTATAACTGGGGATATGGCTCTGTTCAGAATTAACACATTCAGCAAATACCTAGCTCTGAGTAACCCCAAATAAAATTCAGCTGTTCTCATGGATTTTTTACCTGACTTTTTGTACAAGTCATGGTCCACTGAGAGCTTCCACAACTCTGAGATATGGGTTTATCATTGTGTCATGTGAGTGTGTATTGAAGTAAGTCATGGAAACGCAGCTCTGATATCTCTTTTGTGAGTCCAGGGCATTTTTAAAAGACCTCCATATGGGGGTTTGACCTGTCTTTCAAAAATCATGTTGTTTGAGTTTTTTGATCAAATCAAGATGAATATGCCAAAATCGGATTTGGGACTGGTAGTGTGAGCAAGACTTAAAGGGTCTGCGACTAGATTTCATGATTAGGAATCATATCAGGCTCTTCTTAATGTCTTATGATTGTTTTTGCCATTCTCTTAGGGTTTTTTTTGTTGTTGTTGTTTTTTTTTTTAAACTTGGGATACCACATTTTGGTAAAGAGTGAAGGAAAACATTGTAAATTCTGAATGAGGAATAATGTTTGAAAATTACATGTGTGATGAGTGACTCTGAACAGAAGTCAAAGGTAGCATGTCTGTTTATAAGAATCTTCTCGCCCAGAAGAAAAAAGAGCGGCAACAACTACCTATAACTATATACTTCTCTCGAAAAAAGAAGAAAAAGGACGCTACAGCGGAGCAACGTCAGGACAAGGTCAGAGGAAGCGTGAAATACGCGCGAGTCACAATTAATATTTTTTTATGTTTCCAACCTCATATGTTGTTCATTAAAATTGAATTTGTTATTTCTAAAAATTGTCATCATTATTTGTCAGAAAATGTTTACATTTTAATTTCTTAAACAAATGTTTTGGCCTTAAAACAGGTTTTGACCTTTGTTTCGTGATACAATAATAACAATAATAATAATAATTACAACAACAACAACAATAATAATAATAGTACTTGTTTTTCTTACAAAGGTTTGAACTTTGACCGCTTTTAAACGAGAAATGTGAGAAAATGTAAATGGCGAGGTTTACAGCCTTAAAGCACAGTATAATGTAAAAAAAAAAAAAAAAAAGAAGTGTTTCCTACTTTGCGGATTTCACCTATTGCGGGTTATTTTTGGAACGTAACCCCCACGATAAATGAGGGAACACTGTATACCACACCTGTCAAACTGGTGGCCTGGGGGCCAGATCCGGCCCGCCACATCATTTTATGTGGCCCGCGAAAGCAAATCAGAATCGCTAATTGTGTTCTGGTGTAATACTATTGAGATATTTACAAGCATTTTCTTGTTGCCAATCCCCCTTTGAAAAGAAATGTAAGAGTTGAAAAACATGTTTTTATTGGTTTCTGATTTCAAAACTGGTTATTCATCAATGTGTTGTGTATACTTTAATTACAGTATCTGAGGTAATCTTTCATTTATATGGGTCCACAGTCGTAGCGGCCCTCCGAGGGAAGTCATAACTGCGCTGTGGCCCATGACAAAAATGAGTTTGACACCCCTGCTGTATACGGTACACCAGTATTTAACTAGCTTGTCCAAATGTTGTTCAGCAAACTTTAAACGAGCTTTGACATGGTATTTTTTTCAGCAATGGGGTCTTTGCGTTATGAGCGTGTATGTAGGCCGTGGCCGTGTAGTTGTTGAAGTCAGCAGAAAGAGTGGCTCTTAAATGTGTTGCTTGGACTTCCAGAGCGACTGACCCCACAAACGTAGCTATCACTTCTCATTTCATTTCAACGAGCGGGAATTAGTCTCAGATGTTCTTCAGACTAGCCCTGCATGGAAGCCACACAGGGAGGGAGCAATATAGAGAACTTGTTGACAGAGGCAATCAATAAATGGGGTTTGGTGAAGAAAGTACCGGCAATTGTCACAATGCCGCAAGCATGCTACTTCATTTGGTGCTACTTAAAAACCCTGCAAATAATAAGAGTAACCCTAATACGTAAAGAAATATTGTTTCAGTATCCATGTACTTTACTTTTCCGATTTGTAATGTGTTTTTGAAAATATATATTACAATTTCCAAGAGGAAATCAACATTAAGCTCACGTGCACTTTACCTTTACAGTATTTATAAATGTTATAAATGTTTATAAATGTATGTTTTTTATGGACATATGGACAAATAAATTGTGCAGATTTTTATTTTCAGATTTTTTTTTGATTGAACAATTGTGGCGTGACAGCATGTTTACATGGCATAAAAAATTTTTTTTCAAAATTGTCTAAATTTACTCGTGTATTTCTACTTCCTGAATCGATAGCATTTTAAATCAATATAGAATCGCATCGAATTGAAACCTAAAGAATAGAATCTTGAGACTCTTAAAATCCCCCAGCCCTATTAGTAGTTATTACAAATGTCTTGGGTTTGCTCTACAATGTATGTTTTATCTGTTTATTTTTTTTTTTTTTTAACGCCATATTGTAATGTTGTAGTCGGTATCAAACTCTGGAGTCATGTGACAATACGTACTTTTTTTTCCATGAAACTACTGTCAATAGTGCGCATTATATATAGGTATAGGGTAAAATGAAAAAAAACTTGAATGCCGCCATCTAGAAGTTATGAAAAAGCTGTACACTTTCATTCCAATATGTCACCACTGCCGCCTAGAGGTTATGAGAAAGATGTACACTTTCATTCTTGTATGCCACCTAGAGGTTATGGAAAAGGTGTAGCCTACACTTTCATTCCAATATGACAGTGGTACGTATGACTGCATATATGTACAGTTGTGCGCATAAGTTTACATACCTTGGCAGAATTTCTGAAATATGATTTTAAATACGACTGATGACTGAACAACAACCATCTTTAATTTCTTTATGGTTATGTTATGTTATGGTTAATGATAATGCTTTTCTGAAATGCTCGACAGTTTAATTTGAATCCCATTAAAATAAAATTAAATGTGTTTTGCCTGGCCCTTCATGTTTTCTTTAAATAATTGTACCCATTTTACAAATTCTGCCTGGGTAATCAAACATGAGCACAACTGTGTGTTTTCTCATTTAGTAAATAAAAGTAGGGCTGTGAATTTCAAAATAAGTGCAAGTAAATAAAAAGAACGTATTACGTGTTCAAATAAAGTGTTTAGCTTCAGAATAATTCTTTGAAAAAACAAAGAGAATACAGATACTTTGTTTTGATCATATGGGTTGAAGAAAAAATCATCCATTGTAAAAATGCATTGTACATAGGGAGAAGGGTTTTCCTGAATTTTGAGGTCAACCTTTGGATGCGCATTATACATGAGAAATTACGGTAAATGTTTTTGCGAGTTCCTGCTGTTGTGTTGTGAGGACCATTGTATACTGGGTCTGGGAGAAACACTTTGTTACTTTGCTTTGACAATGGTATGTTTCCATAGGAGACCACCTTGTTGACTGCACACCCCACCATCCCCCGGCTTTTTTTCCATTAATGCCTAGCTAAGCAGCTGCAACACACCAGTGTACTGAGTCTTTAAATGTGAGAAGAATCACTTTTTGTTTATCTTGACAACCTGCCTAGCTGTTTATTCTAGCCAAAGCTGCATCTGCATCAACATTGATTCCCTAAAGATACACCCTCGCATCTCTGGACATGTTTACACTCTGCCTGCCCCTAAAGTCACTGAGGATATCAGCTGATCATTCCACCTGGTTAATATTAAACGGTGCTTGCATGGAGAAGTGTTTGTTCATCAACATAAAACCTGCTCCTCCTGTTTACTGTAGCCATGACAGCAATCATTTATTATACACACCACTGCTTTGTGAGTGTGAGTGGTCTCCTCATATCCCTTTCCCTGTATGTTTCATTCATGCATAGAAATGGGTTGTCATGAAGTAAGTGTTCGTTTGACACAGCAGTCCTGAGCTATTGTTTGCGTTGGAATGGCAAGCAGGTGTAATCTTGTCATTTGAGAAGACAAGTTAAGTCACTTTTGGGAGAACATCTTTCCTGCAATGTTTGTCTCAGCAGAGAACATCCAGGGAATGTGGCCAATGAAAGTGCGTTTGCAACATGACATGCATTTTTTGCAGTTAAATCATATAAATACTGGGACAATGATTGCTAGTTATTGGTAATTTATCAACTCATAAAAGATTTCTTCGATCATTTTCTTCACTGTGAGAGTGAGTTGTCCATAACGTGTTTAGTGTAGGTCTTGTGACTTTTCCCAAGAATCTGGAGCCAAAATACAGCAAAACGTCTTCAATAGCCTTGAGAAAGAATCTGTCGTTGCACCTTTAGTACAGATTGTTGTGTTGTCTACACTAGCAACTAAGCTGAAGCCAAAGAGCTCTAAAGTGAATGACTCTTCTTTGTCCTCTCCTTTGTGTGTCCTTATCTCACTCAAGGATTGTGCTCTTGTTTTGTGCTTGTGTAAACAGGGATTGTGTGAGAACTCGCTGAATTATAGCAGATGGCTGCTGGAGCTTGACTGTCATGAGCATTAAGGAAAAACACAACATGGAGAAGGGTCAAAGCACAGCTGTTCAAGCCAACCGTACCTTGAGTGGACTGTGGTCTTGTTTGCGCTGTAGAATTCTGAGCAGCCACAACCAGGATTAGATTTCTAGAAAAAGGTTGTGGGAGAGGAAGAAGCAGCAGCAAGGTGAATGAGCTCTGGACATTTTCTCTTAACCTTCAACCGGTCTTCTCAGCTGGGAGACAGAGGTGACACATTTGTTTGAACAATATTCTTCTTAGGTCAGAGGTGTAGAGAAAACTGATATCTGAGTTGAGAGGCCAGAGTATGTTCAAAAGACCTGTAACAATCATATTTCATTTGAGTTTTGTTTTCAGACTTGATTAAAATATAGATGGATATGACAAAATCGGATTTAGGACTAGCAGTGTGAACAAGGGCTTGCCGCTAGATATTATGATCGGTAATCATATCAGGCTCTTCTTAAGGTCTTAGGAATGTGTTTTCCACTCTCTTTTTATACTTTGGGAAATAGTGAATAGAAAATATTGTGAATTCAAAAGTTTTATAGCAAATTGCACTTCTTGCAAGCAACCCCTTCATTAATTGTGTGGCAGTGGGTTAGACCCAGTTTTGGTAATTTTGTGGACCAATGTACCCCAGCGTATTTAAAAGAGGTGCGTTTGTGCCGCTGTGGGCGTGATCACAGCTGATTTAATTCCTGTCCAATCAATTCAGCTCCTCATTCCCTTTAAATGCAGCACACTCACAGTCTCGCATGGAGACATCTCTGTGTGCATGAGGAAAATACGTGATCACAGCGATCAATTCATTGGCCCTGCTCTTGGCCAGTGTGGCAACAGACAACATGAATGGGTACCTTTTAATAAAATCAGAATGAGCTGGTGATAGCCGCTGGCGAAGTAAATATGTACGCAGACCTCATGTATCCAGCCCCTATCGTTCGTGTGCTCCTCCATAGCTGCTTGTCAACCAGTGGGATGATTTAAAAAAACAAAAAAAAACAAAAAAAAAACCTTAATAATAATAATAAATCATTCAATTAACTGATCCCCTCCTTGAGCCGTCACCTTATCGTGGTGGAGGGGTTTGTGTGTTCCAATGATCCTCGGAGCTAAGTTGTCTGGGGCTTCACGCCCCTGGTAGGGTCACCCATGGCAAACAGGTCCTAGGTGAGGGACCAGACAAAGTACTGCTCCAAAAACCCCTATGACGAACAAAATAAATGGACATAGGTTTCCCTTGCCTGGACGCAAGTCACCAGGGGCCCCCTCTGGAGCCAGGCCTGGAGGTGGGGCTCGAATTAGTGCCTGGTGCACCCATGGAGCCCAGCCGGGCAGAGCCCGAAAGGGTAACGTGGGTCCACCTTCCAATGGGCTCACCACCTATGGGAGGTGCCATAGGGGTTGGGCGCAGTGTGAGCTGGGCGGTGGCCGAAGGCGGGGACCTTTTCCCCGGTTACAGAAACTTTCTCTAAGGACGTGGAATGTCATCTCTCTGTCAGGAAAGGAGCTGGTGTGTGAGGTTGAGAAGTTCTGACAAGATATAGTTGGGCTCGCCTCCACACATGGCATGGGGTCTGGTACCAGTACTCTTGAGAGGGGTTGGACTCTCTTCCACTCTGGAGTTGCCCACGGTGAGAGGCGGCGAGCAGGTGTGGGTATACTTATTTCCCCCCAGCTTGGCGCCTGTACATTGGGGTTCACCCCGGTGGATGAAAGGGTACCCTCCCTCCGCCTTCTGTTGGAGGGACGGGTCCTGACTATTGTTTGTGCCTGTGCACCAAACAGCAGTTCAGAGTACCCACTCTTTTTGGAGTCCTTAGATGGGGTGCTGGAGCTCCCGCTGGGGACTCCATCGTTCTGCTGGGGGACTTCAATGCTCACGTAGGCAATGACAGTGAGACCTGGAAGGGCATGATTGGGAGGAACGGACCTCCCGACCAGAACCCGAGTGGTGTTCTGTTATTGGACTTCTGTGCTCACCACGGATTGTCCATGTTCAAGCATAACGGTGTCCACACGTGCACTTGGCACCAGGACACCCTAGGTCGTAGTTCGATGAACGACTTTGTGGTCGTATCATTGGACTTGCGGATGCATGTCTTGGACACATGGGTGAAGAGAGGGGCGGAGCTGTCAAGTGATCACCACCTGGTGGTGAGTTGGCTCCGATGGTGGGGGAAGATGCCAGTCCGACCTGGCAGGCCCAAACGTATTGTGAGGGTCTGCTGGGAACGTCTGGCAGAATCCCCTGTCAGAAGGAGTTTCAACTCCGACCTCCAGCAAAACTTCACCCACGTCTCGGAGGAGGCGGGGGACATTGAGTCCGAGGGGACTATATTTCGCGCCTCCATTGCTGAGGCGCCCGACCGTAGCTGTGGCAGTAAGGTAGTCGTGCCTGTCGTGGTGGGAATCCCCAAACCCGTTGGTGAACACCAGCGGTGAGGGATGCCGTCAAGCTGATGAAGGAGTCCTATCGGGCCTTTTTGGCATGTGGGACTCCTGAGGCAGCTGATGGGTACCGGCTGGCCAAACAGAATGCAGCTTTGGTGGTCGCTGAGGCAAAAACTCGGACATGGGAGGAGTTCGGTGAGGTCACGGAGAACGACTTCTGGACAGCTTCGAGGAAATTCTGGTCCACCATCCGGTTTCTCAGGAGGGGGAAGCAGTGCACCATCAACACTGTATAGTGGGGATGGGGCGCTGCTGACCTCGAATCAGGACATTGTGAATTGGTGGGGAGAATACTTAGAAGACGTCCTCAATACCACTGACACTCCTTCCCATGAGGAAGCAGAGTCTGGGGTCTCTGAGGCAGGCTCTCATATGTCTGAGGTTGAGGTCACCGAGGTGGTTAAAAAGCTCAAGGCCCCAGGGGTGGATGAAATTCATCTGGAATTCTTGAAGGCTCTGGATGTTGTGGGGCTGTCCTGGTTGACACGCCTTTGCAACATCGTGTGGACATCGGGGACAGTGCCTCTGGATTGGCAGACTGGGGTATATTTAAAAAAAGGAACCGGAGGGTGTCCCTGTTAAAGCTACTGCCCCCGTGACCCGACCTCGGATAGGCGGTAGAAAATGAATAGATTGATGGATGGATGGATGGGACCGGAGGGTGTGTTCCAACTACAGGCGGATCACACTCCTCAGACTCCCTGGTAAGGTCTATTCAGGGGTGCTGGAGAGGAGGGTCCGTCGGGAAGTCTAATCTCAGACTCAGGTATGGTTTTCGTCCTGGCCGTAGGACAGTGCAGCAGCTCTACACCCTCGGCAGGGTCCTCGAGGGTGCATGGGAGTTGGCCCAACCAGTATAGCTGTATAAAAAATATTTTTCTGCACCGAATCAAATATCGTATCGCTCCCATAGTGAATAAAATCGTTCCGCCTGTAAATATATCGTTTCACGGTACCCGTGTATCTAGATATGTATCGAATCGTCCAAGTGCCAGAGATTCCCAGCCCTACTTGTAATCTTTAACAGCAATTGTCTGTGAAGCTTTGTTGAACAACCACTATGTGTGATATGTTGTTGTTTTTACACACATAAAATGTGAGTTTGAAATGGTATTGTCACGGTTTTTTTTTTTTTAAGGCAAGGCAAAACGTGGAGGACCCAAGTGCAGGGAAGCAGGGAGGCAAGGTAGAAATTATATTTAATTCCAAATCAAAGGCAAACAAGGGTCATGGAAAAAGCAAACCAAACAAAATCCCAAAACTGATAAAGTAACAAAGAAACACTTGAACAAACCTAAAACTGGAAACAAGACATGACTACTGAAACTACAGGCGACAGACTACAATGACCCGACAAGAACTGAAAAAAACCAGGGAACTAAATACAAACAGATTGATGAGACAACGAGGAACACCTGGACAAGACACGAGTGGCTGGAGGTTGCTGATTGGTCGTCACGAGGTAGGAGGTTGACGAGAACAGGTGGACACAATAACTAAATGAGCACACGACATAAAAAACACAGGAAAACATGAGGCAAAACCAAACATAATCCAAACCAAAACACAGACCATGACAGGTATACTTTGTCAGCTGTTATTGCTAACAGCTAGTGTTAAAAGCAGAACACCTCTCCCAGGAGTTTTGCTAAATTTTTATTTTTCAAAGACAAATATCCCTCAACAAGTCTTTAGTAGAAGTGACGTCAACAGTGCATATTTGATTTACAAAAGCTCAAAGGTTAACTGTATAAACATCACTTGCCATAATTTTAACCCTGCAAGTATGGTTTTATGACCGTTCTTCACTGTTCTGTAGTATGTTTGTTTTTGGAATAGGAACTCCTAGGTTCTTTACCTCAGTAAGTGCACTCTATATTATCTGGACACCTGACCTATAATTACAGCTGCACAGCAAAGCTTTTTGCATATGAGTTTAATGGGAACATCTGGAAAGCGCACAAAACATCATGAACCATGGGTGTCCCTTGCGATAAGTTAAAATTAATATATAATATAAAATAAAGAAAAATGCAGGGCTGATATATAGCAGAGCTCCTGGAGCTCCAGGAGATGGCATGTATTACTATCATTGCCTGTATTTCTATCATTGTAGCCTTTCTCTCCTATGCCTCATTCTCTTGATTACTGTGGGAGATGCTATGCATTTGTAAACATGCATGTCTGTTGTAATTAGGTCTCATTTAGCATGGAACGACAGTCATGTTCTATAAAATAATTAATTTCCCCCCATTTATGCAGTTGATGACAAAAACAGTTCTATTGTTTTTCTCTTTGTATATGGTGGGGAAAATACCCACCTCTTAAAGTGTGGCTGATTGAAGTCATCACATGGTTTCTCTAGAAGGGCATTTAATTTAATGTGAATGTGTCTCAGTGTCTCAGGAGGAGAAAAAGTGTCCAATGGCCTGTAGATGGAGTTGTTAGTCGGTGTGTCCCATTCCACAGTATTCCTTTTGCTCACTTCCTGTTTAGAAAATCCCATTATGGAAGGAGTCAATGCCAGACTGGAGGGGTTAGCTGGGTCAACATCTGTCTAGAGAGAGAGCAGTGGGGGAATGGGGCAGGGGGGCCAGTCTCAGCCCAGAGAACAGGGCCTGTAGGCCAGGCTGGGGCAGGTCTGAGGGGGGGGTGACACACCACTGAACCAGCACAAGCCACAGTGTCAGATGATTCTTTTGACTAGTTTGGGCTTTGTAGTAGATGGAAACGTACTGTACTTAATTTATGTTGGAACTCTGTTTAAAGGTCAGATGACAAATACGTTATGAGGTCAGTTAACATTCATATTTGCATTGTTTATATGTTATGTAATACATGCACGTAACTTCCAGCAAGTTTTCAACCATAGTTTAGCTAAAAATTTGGTTTTTATGAGGCATATTGAGTCCTCCCCAAAACTCAAGACACCAGGGTGTGGTTACTCTATCCACCGCAAGGGCTACCAGAAGTGACGTTGCAATTGCCAAACACAGCGCGCTACACACTGTATGCAATGGCGAGCAACGTGTTGGAATATGTGGAGGAGGAGGATTTTGACGTACAGGCGCACCCAACTGAACTTGGCATCGTCAAAGCGTACATGTTTGAGCAGCCAAGTAGCAGGTGTACAACAGAAAAAGAGAGTGGCCACTGGCTCCATGTGACGGTATGTCAAAACCATGTCTTCTTATACACTCATGGCTTGAAAAAAATCCCATCCCAGGGGTGCCAATTTTTTTTAGCACAACTATACCTATTATATATTCATATATGTTTCAGTGACACGGCACAAGCTTTTACATAGGATGCAGTATTCTTATATATTGTGTGCCCCTCGCTCGAGTTGAGTTATAACACGCTGCACAGAAAGTCTTTGCCGTGTCTGTTGTCTTGTCATATAGGCAAAAGTACAGACGTCAGTACTGAAAAGTACTGCGTGGGTCTGTTTTTCACTACTCCCCAGTGCATAGTAACCATAATACAGTCGTAGGTATATACAAGGAAATGCTCGCGTCTTGTCTGCGCCGCCTCGCTGCTGCATCGTGGCGGCTGCGAGATTTAGTTCTCTTGCTGGCGGTGGAGGTCCCGATGGCCGTAGGAAAAATAGTTAGCACCACAGCTGTTTTCAGCCTCTGCCTAACTACATCTGTGTATCCAAAGCTTTCGCAAAACACGCCGGTTCGAAGTGATCAGCACAGGGTTTGGAATGCTTGCTAGGCACCCATAGCTGAGCACGTTTCTTACAGTGTCGAGTGGCTTTCACTATCCACTGGTTACGTATTCCTTCTTCACTTGGAAAGCCAAAAAAAAAATAAAAAATCTTGCCGCTGCCTGAACCATTTGTACAGCCAAATGCCACACAATAAACCATCGTGACATCGTTAAATCATACGACAACAAATATACAAGGATGGGAACAACAGCATGGAACAATAACACACAACGTCGAATGAACAGGATGTTTGGCTTGTGTGACGTCACAGCACCGGAAAGAGACGAAGATCGGAAGGCGTGGGATGCAAAAAGCAGAAGGCGCATTCTGCATCATATTTATCGATTTAACTGCTGTATATCTGCTGTACAATCACTTCGAAATGGCAGATGTGGTTTGTAAAGGGGTTCCAGAGAATCTTTGTCCTCTGACCTTTAAGTTCACTGTGGCTCACAATGGCCGCTGAAAATCATGACCTAAAATGAAGTGTTGTTTATATTTCTTTCTATCAATGCTACATTGAGATTACTATCTCACGTATGCTTTTCACATATTCTCTGTGACAAGTTGTCAACCTCAATTTTCTGTCTGTCAGCCTGAGTGTGTGTCCCTATGGTGTCGAGGTATGTCTGCATCTTGTTTAGATCTGCATCTCTCGAGACGCCACTGAGTAGATATTAACGTACATTGGCCCTCCCATTACATGCCCTGAATTCAACCCCATAAATCTGTATTTAGTTCCATTTCCCCTTGCTTTCATGATGAGGCCCTGTGTTTTAAAGGCAATTATTCTGTTTCAAATAAATAATTAATCAGGCAAGTAAATTCGCTTCTGCCTGACTTGGTCAGCTTCATTAACCTGAAATTGGGAGGTTTGGTGAGTTGCACCAGTGAGGCTTGCCACCAATGCACAATAGCTGTAAATCATTCGACTGATTTTAAAAAATACAGGTGGTGCTACACACCAGTGTCACAAGACATGGATCATCAAAACTAAAATGTGTGTAAAAATGATTTTACTTAAAACACGACAAAATGTATTTGTTGGCCTTTCTATTCAGTTTAAATTCAAAAGACAACATTCTTCCTCAACAGCCCATTGGGAATATTTGTATTCAAAACTGCATTTTGGTGTTAATTGAACAGCCCCTGACAATGGAACTGTTTTCACTCAACCTTGCATTGGATGTTTCTCATGGAGCTCTTTTGGCACGCCTCACATAGTCGCCCTGGTTCCCATTAAAAGGCCATTGAGGAGTGGTTCTTCTGGGAGCCGTGCAAGTAAATATATCCATTTCCATAGAAAGTGTTTTGTTTTGGTGGGCCAGTGTTTTCTTGGGCTCCTCTGCATTAACTCAACTCAGGTTGGGTTGCTCTCCGATATGTCCTGTATTCCGGCCCCCGAGAGCACCCGTATTTATACTTCATGATGGAGAACACAAACAAAACCCGAGTTTGACTCCATATCAGTGCAAGAAGAACAAACAAGATACAGGCAAACAAAGACCAACAAGGAGATCTGCAATAAAAGTGAAATTCTAAAGGAAGGATATGACAGATGTTTATATTTTGTCCTGGAGTTGTAACACAACCTGATTGCTGTGTTTTAACAGCTGTTTGACCTTGTCTCTCTCTCTCTCTCTCTCTCGCCCTCCCTGTCCCTGTTTTCGCTCTGCAAGTTTTTAAGTCATGATGCAAGAATCTGGGACAGAGACAACAAGTAATGAACCATTTAATCAAAATGGAAGCGCAAGCATGGAGAATGATTCCAAAGGACAACGCAAGAGTGCTACGCCATCAGTGGAAGTGACTGCAGCTGATCTTGTGCATCTCCAACAGCACCAGGTAGAGCAGTCCCCCTTTCACACCTGTCTTCACTTTATTAAAACTTGTCATCAGCAGGCCCACGCCACCTCTTTAAGTGCCAATTAATATTTCATTCAGCTTCAAAGTACATCCTGAACATAAACACATTACTATTATTATTTATGTATATTGAGGCACTTTTTAAATATTTCAATAAGGGGAAGTGCTTGCTCTGTGTGGTTGTGTTTGGTTGCAAATGTGTTTACCGTAGCATGCGGCATCTGAATTTTTAAAATATTTATAATAATGTTCGGACATATTTTAAGTGTGTAGGTGCAAAAAGATTTTGCTGACAGTTGATTTTTAAATTTTTTATTATTATTATTTTTTTACATTCAATGGAATGACAGCATTTTCTTTGGATCATTGTAAACAAACCTTACACTGAAGGGAAATGCCACGCTCTGACGTGTTAACCAATGAGGTGCAGAGTGGCGCATCAATGTTCTTGTCACAGAAGCCCAAAACATTTTCTCCCATCTCAGTTTAGAGGCAGAAAGACAGGCTCTTTCTGTTGGTGTCAGTGTTATGTGTGGCATGCGACAGTGTGTTTAAGGAAACAACATTGAAAAGATCAGTGTGTCTTCTGCTATCTTGCTCTCGCCGGCAGGGCAACTGAGGCTGTTGTCAGGAGCTGTTTGGTGATGATGCACAGTCTCTATGCAGCTGACTGTTGTCACAGCACATCCGTCGTCTTTTGCTCATAGCGCGCAACAATACTAGATGAAGAAATGTGCAATAATTCAGCATTGTAATTCAATAATATTACAGCACAAGCAATCTGACGGCAAAGTGAAGTTGGTTTTCGCTTCCTCTTCTGAAAGTCACCTGCTAATACAATAGTGCTTTGAGATACAAGTTTACTTTGTTCCTTAACCACACTCATAACGTGAAACATTCATATCGTTCCCCATTGAAATGAATGGAAATGTCATTAATCCGTTCCAGCATCCCCTAAGAAACAACAAGCAGTTTTGGGACTGTGGTTTTTAATGCGAAAAGTAGCACGCTATAATATTCTACTTTATACAGTAAAATACATACAAAGTAATTACATAATTAAATAGAACTGTTTTTGTTACACTTCCTCCTTCAATTGTACTGCTCATTTTGGTGTGCACGCCTTGGCCACCTCAAGGCAGTATAATACAGACATACGGATATACTGGTCAAGCATTCACACGTTATTCTACCTTTATGCTTATCTTTATTTTTATTATTCCGCCCATTTTTTGACACGCTTCTCCTTCGCCATTTTACATCTGATTCACTCCGTTCCAACTTCGACGTGCGAAAAATTCACGCAACGCTTGTTATTACTCATCTAAGCCGCAACATTTTCACATTACCCACATTTTACACCCAAATAATTCATTCCCAATGACACTTTCAACAAAATCCTTTCACATCATTCTCTTTCACTTTTAAAACATTCAGCTCATTCAGAACTTCTTCAAAACACATTCCTGTATTCCCCACATTCCACATTTTACACCCACATTTCAATATGTTAAAACACCCACATTCTCCCCCATTCCACTCTATTCTGCCTTGTTCCCCCCTGATTCCACATTTCTTCACCAATTCAAACCATTCCACGTACTACGTTTTCCACATTACCCACATTCTGCACTATACAACACGAACATACCCGCATTTTAGCCACAATAAGACAAATTCTACATTTTTCGCTAGTTTCCTTATTTCTCAACCGATTCCCACCGTTTCAACTTCTACGTGTTCAGCTCATTCGGGCGCATGATTTCAATCAGCATTGCAGCATTCAGACGCAATTTCACCAGGAATTGCACCTTCTAGTTGCATATGCTGTGCTAAAGAGTATAACTATGGATTGACGACATGATAGTTTGAAGCCGAGCTGGCTAAAATGTTGTTTTCTTTATGACTGGTGTCTTTGGACAAAAGTTATTTTCCATGTATTTATACAAATATATGATTTATGTAAATGCAAACAAAGCCTAAACATCGGCATTGTCATCTTTGTTTGCTCTGTGGTGACGTCTTGTGTTTAAAAAAAGACATTACAGACATTTTAAGTTCTTACGGGTGCTTTGTCACGGTCCCCTTCACCAGTCGCACGAGCCAGAAGGAAGTGCCAAATGCAGAAGTAGGTTGCGTATATACCAGATAAGTCCTTCTTAGCAGAGGGTAAGGAATATATGGCTCTGAGTATTATCTTATTTCCACTATTGCTGCTGAAAAAAAATTAAAATCTCCCCGTTGTAGGACTAATAAAGATTATCTTACCTTCATTATATCTGCCAAACTGTCACTTGTTGTGAAGCGAGTTAAGAGTCTCAAGTTTGCGCTAGCAAGTCAAAACAATCATCCAATTGAGCGCTCGTATCGCGAAAAACTCATAATTCGGGTCACTTGTATCTCAAGGTACGACTGCACTTTGTTATATAATTGCTGCTGGTTTGTGATGCACCAGTTCTAGAGGAATTAAGTCATGTATATGTTACATAATATGAAATAATCATTGCTGAAAATAAACCATCAACAATGAGAAATATACGAATTTGTGGACACAGCTATGCATAAGGAAGCCATAAAAGCCCAAAGGTGTTATTAAATGATCCACGCCATGTTTTGGGAAGATCAATAATTTGACAAATGTTACAGATAAATAGTATTGTATTGTCAAAATGTGTTTCTAAAAATTTTTGTTAATGTGTCCAAAAGTGTCTTACGCTTCAGTCTTAGTGTTTGGACTTTAGGCCACTTGAGAACTGCTCCGTCTCCCCTTTCTGTCAGCTCTACATCTCGGGCCTTTTTTCCATCATAGTATGTCGTCAGTGAAAAATTCATAGCCATACTGAATTCATTACTGCAGTAGTCACAGAAACCCATGGATAAAATTTCAATAACTGTAGGCCACAGTTGAGTAAACAGTTGTGCTGAAACCTAATTCCTGTTGACTTTTTCCTTCATTCTGTACTAGAGGCATTTACTTTGATTCACTGTGCAAAGACAACAACAGGGTAGCATGTTATGGATGAGCGGTGGGGATGTCACAGTTGTGTTCTTAACAGCAACACGGTATTACGAATAGAAATCCCCAACTTACATAAATAATCAACAACAATTCAATCACTGTTCGCTTTCTTTCATTACAGTATTTGGTATTATTGTGGAAAGGCTCCAATTTTAAACTCTGCCTTTTTTATACAATTCCAGTAATTCTTAAGTTGAAAAGGAGAAAGGTCAAATTTGGAAAAGGGAGAGAGGTCTTTAAAGGGTTGCTTACCAGGAACAGGTTTAGAAAGCATGCACATGCATCTGTGATGCATGCTCTAGCCATGTTCATTTTTAGGGCATAACAGTGGAATCTTTGTAAAATTGTCTTACAGTAATCTGTTACCGCTCCCACGATTACACCTATTACCTCACAAAAACATCCAACATGCTGTTGAAACTTTATTTGAAAAAGAAAAAGATCAATGTATTTTTCATACTCGAATACAGTTGTCATAGACTTCTTTAACTGGGTAGGCGCAACAAACCTGGCAGTGACATATCATTTATTCTCATTAGGCAATATAACAATGAAAGACACACCTCATTAATAAAGACGGGGGTGAAACAATTGTAATCTGTTTGATCATCTTGATTTTGACAGGGGAATTCATCTTGACTATTCAGATCTTGGGAAAGACCATAAGCTTAACTCGAGCATGTCTATAAATGATATTAGATTTAAATACAGCATGATAAGAATGAAAGGTGCGTAGAAAAGATCAGCTGTCTTTCAAAGAAATAGTGGAACTAAAGGCCCGCTGCATACCCGTCATTTGCAATAATATTGGTCATTGCAGAGGGTAAAGAATATATGCCTGTGAGTATTTTGATATTGTCTGTCTACATATGTTGCTCCACCGTTTATGTTCAAATATCCGTTGCTTAAAGGGTTATAACACCGTTACTATCGATGCTAATCGTTGGCCCGTCCATAGTGTTTTTCTTTTTTTTTTTTGCTACCAAAGTGGTTTGGTTGTTTTAAATACATCATGTGCAATGCTCTTGGTTTTGTTTACTTTGACAGTAAACTTCAACTGTGCATTAAACAGCTTAAAGCCTCTTTGTTGATGATTTTTTTCACTATCTGCTAAACTGCTGCTTTTTGTGAAGTGAGTTGAGTTCACTGGCATCATGCAGCGCTCATATCTCAAGTTTGTGCTCGCAAGACAAAGCAAGAAATCGTCCAATGACAGCTTGTATCCTGAAAAACGTAAGCCGGGTCACTCGTATCCCAAGGCACCCCTGTGTATGCAAGTGAAGATAGTGTAAACCAGTGGTGGCCAACCAGTCAGAGACCAAGAGCCACATTTTTTTACTGTGCAACCACAAAGAGCCACATCATACACATGGACACACATAAACATCACTCAATCCCTTCCTCACACACAAATACATTTGCTAAGCCAAATTTATTTAAAATTTCACACAAAAACATGATAGTGACAGAAATTAACTCCTACAGTACTAAGACCACAGGCCAGTCTTTTCAACAATATAACTTGTGTGAACTGTCTCACACAGACAAACTCCCAGTTCAACCAAGTCCCCAAACCATAATAATTTTCAATAGTGTTTTTTCTTTTACTATGCATGTTACTTAGTGGGACTTCTGGCATTCCTTGCCTTTAACAATCCTCTTCAAATCTGGCTTGTATTCCGTTGTTGCCACTCGATGCAATTCTTTCACATGGGTGTCAGTCAGAACAGATCGATGCTTTGATTTCACGTTTTTCAGGGTGGAAAACACAGACTCGCAGACGTATGTTGACCCAAACATTGAAAGTATCTTAAGCGCAGCCCGTTTGACATTAGGGTATTTTTCCATTGGCACACTTTTGCAGAATTCAATGGTTCCTTCCCTTAAAGCAGGTTTCAGTTGGTCCTCTTCACAAGGATGAATCATCTCCAACTCAGCCGCAGCCTCATCTGTGACCAGAGGAACTTTCAAACAGTCCATCACAGCATTAAATAGGTCGACAAGGAACGTAATCTGTGGCCTTTTAAGTTGTAAATCACAGAACCGGGCCACAAAGCTTTCTTGCAGGTTTTCAACCAGTGTTGGATATCTGGCTCTTTGCTTATTCAGGGCAGCGCTGGTAACTTGCCCGCTGGCTTTTAGCAGAGTGGGAAAATGCGTTAAAATATGAATATGCGCCTTAAACAGCTTCAGTTTGTTGACAAATGCAAACACACTTTGCACCAGGTTAGGCAGCATTTTTAACTTACCATGCAAGGTTAGGTTCAGTCTGTCCAAGTGACACAGCGTGTCGACCAAAAAGGCCAGATCCATAATCCACTTGAGGTCCCAGAGTTCGGGATAGTCCTTGTCCTTCTCTTTCATAAACAATTTCACGGCATCCAAAAGCTGAAAGAAACGAGAGTACCTGGCCTTTTGACAGCCACCTCACAGTGCAGTGCAACGGCAGATCACCTGGAAGCCCTTGGTCCAGCTCAGCGATAAGATTCTTGAATTGCCGGTGGTTAAGCGAATGTGTCCGGATGTAGTTGACAATTTCCCTCACAGGTTTCATGACGTTGTCCAAATTCAATGATTTAGACATGTGTTGCTCCTTGTGGATGATGCAGTGGAAATTCCAAAACTCTGGAAATGTTTGGTCAGCTTTGCACTGCCCCACAAGTCCGTTCACAGATCCAATCATGGCTGGCGCTGCATCCGTGGCTATTGCAGTTAGTTTTTGTATGGGCAGGTTTGCTTTCGCAAATGCAGCCATCATTGTTTCTTTCAGAATCAGAATCATCTTTATTTGCCAAGTATGTCCAAAAAACACACAAGAAATTTGTCTCCGGTAGTTGGAGCTGCTCTAGTACGACAACAGACAGTCAACTGACAGAGAACACTTTTGAGACATAAAGACATTGACAAAAAACAGTCACTGAGCAATAAGGGGTTAATAGTTATCTGGTAATGCCGGTACATTTTTTTTAATCTTTCACATCTATGCCACGGGTTCTATCTTTTAATGGCACAATATCAAGTTCTTCTTTGATCAAACAATCGTTTGACACAGACCGTGCAAATATTGCCAACTGAGGCTTGTCTTGTATGTCACAACTCTAATGCAACACTAAAATACTCACATGCTTGAAGGTCAGAGTGCAACTGTGATTCAATAGCCGTGTTAATGTCCGATATTCTCTGTACAACAGTATGGCGGGAGAGTTGGATGTCTGATACCATTCGTTTTAGTTTGTCGTTTTCAGGAGACAAGATTTCAACAACGTCACAGAGGCATTTTTTAACAAACTCTCCTTCATTGTATGGCTTTTTGGCCCGTGCAGTGTTCCAAGCCAGTTGATACGATGCAAGCGTTACAGTCTCTGAGTGCTTTGTAAATTTGGGGAAAAACTGTATCCGCTTTTCTGCCTGACTTTTCTTTCTACACAGTATAAGTATATAAGAAATTGTATAAGTAAACAAATATATCAGAATCAGAATCAGAATCAGAATCAGAATCATCTTTATTTGCCAAGTATGTCCAAAACACACAAGGAATTTGTCTCCGGTAGTTGGAGCCGCTCTAGTACAACAGACAGTCAATTTACAGAACACTTTGGAGACATAAAGACATTGACAAAAAACAACAACAAACAACAATTGTGCAAAAAGATGCAGAGTCCTCAGTTCGAATGGCTAATATCGCAATAGTCCGGTGCAATGACCATTGTGCAAAGGGCACTGAGACTTTATATATATAAATACTTATACTTATATATAAATAAGTATAAGTATACACTACAGTCAGCCATTCACAAGAACCCCGTACACTGTGGCGTTTGACTGCGTCACTTGGTGTGCGGCTGGCCAAAGGTGGAAATTCTTTAGTATTGCTCCATTTGGGTGTGCTGCATACTTTCAAAAGATTTACTCCTCCGAAATCTGCATGTTTGTTTTGCAGAAGCTGTGGTTAAGTTATACTCTCATGAGGAAGTGAACATAGTGTAGACAATTGTCCAGAAACTCTTTGCTAATGCAGTAGTCTATTTTGTGACGATTTTGCAACTGCAAATAGTGTTGTCAGAATGCTTCTGCTATTTAAATCCGTAGACATTCAGGGACAACGATGCTGTTGGAGTTGTTCTTTGACATGTCATTGGACATTCATTATATTAACCAAAAACAAAGCAAAAATTTTCTACTCAGTGCTTGTTTACATATGTCTTGATTGTCCAATTTTCTTTAAAATGTTCTGAAATAATATAAACAAATTCAAATTTCAATCAGTCAGTTTCTTTTTTTCTTCCCTCTATTGCATGGCCAAGATGGTCATAGTATTACGTGGAGAGAGAACAGAGAATGACACACATAACAGGCCGCAGAAAGAGTTGAGCGAGCACAGGTTTTATTTTTGCATTATGCAAGTCATACATGATTCCCTGTGGAGACTTGAGAAGGTGGAAATGCACTTCTCAGCGCCATCGTCATCGACCGCTATCCTGTCGAGCTTTCGAGGGCTCCGTGATAAATCTTAAGCTATAAGAGTACACTCAGAGCTATAAGAGTACACTCAGAGTTTTGCGCATGCACGCATGCATGGCTGTACACACACACACACACACACATTTAGGGAGAAACCCATTGCATGTGCATGGTCTATTGTTTCTGCATTTCAGTATAGATTATTGGAAATTACCTCTTGTAAGATGCAAATTCAGAGGTATAGCCAGAAAGCATTTGTGCTTTTACATGTTGCCTATCAAATTCACTGGCGTCGGGTGGAAACCTCGTATCTCCAACACCATCACCATCACCGTTCAGGGAACTGACACTGATGGGCTGGCCTTTTTCCCGCCTCCAGGCCCACTTCCACTCTCCCTGTTGTGGGCGGATTTGTTTGTAGGGACGTCTAGAATCCGTCCCTTAAGGGGGTGTGGGATATGTTATGGTCTGTGTCAGTTCATTGTTGATTTCGCAAGTCACTTTCCCTGAGTCATGTCACGTTTCCTGTCGTGGTGAGTCTATTCCTTGTGTTTGTTACTTTGAATCTTGTTTTTTGGGGGACTTTTGTTAATTGAGTATTTTGAGTTTTTGACTTAGCTCGTTTGCCCTTTTTTATAAGTAAATAGCTTTTTTTTAAAGATTACTCCTGCTTCCCTGTCTAATAACGTCTTCTACCAACCTATTTTTTTTTTTCCAAAATCAACCTCCCGTCCCATCTCTTTTTCGTCAAATCAAGAACATTTGCCCAGACACACTCCACTCTTATCAACAGCCTCCCCAGCACTGACTCTCTCTCCACCCCCAAAGAACTGGTTACTCACCACAATCATACTTTCCATAATCTCCTCAACACTCTTGGTCCAGTTAAAACCAGATCTGCACCTTTCACCACCTCTGCACCCTGGTTCACCGCTGCACTTACTTGACAATTAAAATCTAAAGGTCTTCAACTCGAGTGCCTCCATAAGAAAACCGGATTCACTGTACACAAGGGCATTTACAGTCATTATCCTAACCATGACAGTTTTTCTCCAGCCAAATCTACCTTCTACACAACCCAAATCCATAAAATGAAGGCAACTCCAAGGCACTATTCTCCCTGCTTGGCAATATTTCACGCCCAGTGGACTCTATTCTCTCCCACTTGTACTCATTGGTTTTTTTCTGTAATTTGCTTTTGTCATTTTAAAATGCAAAAAAAACAAACAGATCCACCAGCAACTTCCTCCTGCCTTAGTCCATCCTCTCTGCCTCCCCCTCTCCTACCTGTCTCCTAACTTTTAGGTTTTACTCTACCTTCTGCCATCGACATTTCAGAAATCATCCGTTGCTCCAAGCCCTCCACTTGCCAATTTGACCTCCTCCCTACTGTTTTGGTAAAAGTTTGCCTCCTGTCCCTTGTCCCCCTCAGCACTAACATCATCCACTCATCTCGCTCTACTGGTGTTGTTCCCACAGTATTTAAAACTGCAGCCATAACCCCAATACTGAAAACAACTCAGTTCAGATCCAAATAATTTCAATCACCTTCATCCGATCTCCAGCCTCCCATTTCTCTCAAAACAGAGAGAAATGTCAATGTCTTTGTCTTCAAAGTGTTCTGTAAATTGACTGTCTGTTGTACTAGAGCGGCTCCAACTACCGGAGACAAATTCCTTGTGTGTTTGGACATACTTGGCAAATAAAGATGATTCTGATTCTGATTCTGAACATCTTGGAAAACATCGCTTCTCAGCTCCACTCCCACCTCACTTCCAATAATCTCTATGAACAGTTCCATTCTGCCTTCCAGCCCCTCCATAGAACCAAACCAGATCACCCAATGACCTCCTCCTGGCAGCTGACTTTGGCCTACTCACTATCCTCATCCTCCTTGATCTGACTGCAGTTTTTAATACCATTTCCTAGACAATTCTCCTGAACAATCTCCACCACAGTGACATTACACATGTTCCTCCAGTGGTTCAGTTCTTACCTGTCCGGCAGCACCCAGTTTGTGCAAACGAATTCATTCAAATCCCATCCGACCCCGTTTCCTCTGGTGTCCCCCAGGACTGTGTCTTGGGCCCCCTCCTCTTTATCACCTACATCCTACCTCTTGGCAATATTTTCCGTATAGTCAATTTACACTTTCACTGTTACGTGGATGACACCCACCTCTACCTCTCCTAACTCTCCCACTTTTCCTCCCTTACTAACTGCTTCACTGAACTCAAACACTGGTTTTCATCCAACTTGTAACAACTCAATAGTGATAGAACTGATATTCTACTCATAGGTACCAAGTCCATGGTAGCCAAAATTGACAGTTTGTCCACTGATAATTCCTGTTACCCACTCTCCTGAGGTTAAGAGTCTGGGTGTCATCCTTGACGGCACACTCTCCTTCCAAGTACACATAAACAACATCACCCAGTCTGCATACTTTAGCTTACAAAACATCAATCGCCTCTGTCCATCCCTTACCCCCACGCTGCTACTGTCCTTGTTCATAGTCTCGTCACTTCCCGCTTGAATTATTGCAAATTTCTCCTGTTTTGTCTCCCCCACAAGTCACTAAAAAAACTACAGTTTAACTCTGCCGCCCGTATTATCACAAGGACCCCCTACACTCACCACATCACTCCAGCCCTGCAACAACTCCACTGGCTCCCCGTCCAATACCAATACACCTTCAAGGCCATCAATAATCTTGCCGCTATTTTGTTGTCATACCCTCCTGCTCTCTCAGATCATTGTCCTTCATCTACCTCACAGTCCCTTCTGCGCGTCTGACCCCAGTCTTTGGAACACACTACCACCTGACCTGCAAAACACTGACTCATTAGCACTCTTCAAATCCAAACTCAAGAAACACCTAAAGGCAAGACACACCTATTCCGGACTGCCTGTACACTTTAAGATTTCCCATATCTTTTGGCATTTTAATTGTTTTATGTTCTGTTATTTTTATTCTATTGCTTGATTTCTTTAAACTATATTTGTATGTGACCTTGAGTGGTTTGAAAAGCACTTATAAATAAAACCTATTGTTATTATTAGTAGACTTTACACCGATCTGATCGGCTTTAATGTAATAATTCACCGATCCGATCATTGACATCATTGATCGGCTGCACAAAAGACATTTACTCCGCGTTGCCATCGTGCGCAGTATATTTGACTCCAAAAGTTTATTTTTAGCCTTGTCACGTGTCTTTTGACGTAGTACTGTAAATATCTGACGGCCAATAAAGTTATTTAAAAAGAACCAAAAAAACATGTCGGCGGTGTAGGACACACGTAATGCCCGGATCAGACTACAAGACCAGTTTGTTCTTTCACGATTGCACAATGTCAGACAACTGCAATAAAATTTTGTATTGCGATACCACCGCATCCCGTTTTTTTACGATCATTGGGGTTTATCTTGTCAACTCAAATGCGACCGGATACACCGTGGCGACGACAACAAGAGTGGATCGCACCGACTGTATTATAAGAACAAAATGGGGAAAAATGTATGTTGGTGGTCACCGGTGCTCAGGAGAGGACGTTAGTTTCAGGCTTGCTTGAGGTATGTTTACGTACTTTTAATACGATACGCCTCGCAAGCAGGCAACAAAATGTTATATAGCCTAGCAAGCTGTGTTAGCACTAACGGTTGTGCGTAAACATGCCGATTCTGTCGAATCATGCTCGAAAGTTTTGTTGTGGGTGAAGTAATTTAATTACAATAAAGTAATTTAATTACAGTGAGTTAGCACCCATTATTTATGTCATGTTATAATGTTGGTTTGACCTGACTGAATAAAATACATGACCTGACTAGAGCAGTGATTTCCAACCTTTATGGAACCAAGGAACATACTTTACAAATGAAAAATCTCACGGCACACCAGCAAACAAAAATATCACAAAAAGTGGATACATTAATTACTGTATGTACTTCTTGCTATCTAATAGAAGACCATTCATTTGTTCTGTCTGTCACTATGCCTCACTGGTACATTATTTATTGTAAATATACTTTTTGGAGCAATTAAGTACACAAGTACATACAGTAAATGAACAGGTCATTAAATAAACACATTGCTCCATCGGTGATCGGTTATCGTTTTTTTTTAAACTCGCTGATCGGTGATCGGCCCCAAAAATCTTGATCGTGTAAAGCCTAATTATTTGTAGTAGTAGTATATAATATAATAATAATAATTTCAGTCAGCATAACTATACAGTGTTGCAATATTTGCCATCTCTTCACTTTAGGACACATTTTGGAAATGGGCAGTTAGTGATTTTTTTTTTTTTGGAGGGCGCTCTGATAATCCTACTCAATTTTGAATCCCTCTTATTATTATCTGACTGACATAGACCTGATCACTGAAATAATTTGTCCTCAGTCTTGCTGTGAGTCCTCTGGGATTCTCAGGTATCTCCACCTGTTCTGTTGATATTGTCACAATATAACATGAGGCTCAGCATAGGTTCTGCACCCAGCTTATTGGAAAATCAGTGAAAGAGGATAACATCAGTGTTATGACACTGCATATTGCCTTAAATTGCTTTATTGGTAAAATGATAGTGCTCGTACAATTTGAATAATTTCATGGAATCCCTCACAGGACAGATTAATTATGTTATCACACAACTGGCAACATCTGTCTTTATACCACAGCACATGACAGTTTTATTACAGGCTAAATTTCTTTGCTGGTTCTGGCAATTGATGTGTGATCTGATTATTAATCACAGATGCACAGCTATGGTTGAAAAAGGGATCATAATTATTTGAAAAACAAGGATATTATTACTGTGGAACGTCCAAATTCAAACACTCTAAATGGCGTACAATTTGGGAAGTGACCAAAATGTTCTGAAAAGTTGCACAAAAACTTTGTTGAACAGGGATGTGTAAGAAGTAATCTTATCTAAGTTTTCTTTCTTTATGTTTTTTGTTCTTGTCTTGGAACCACTCTAGGGTACCAGTGTTGACAAACACAAAATAAAGACCTTAGAACCCGAAGAAGTACATGAGACTCTGTCCCGGCTGCACAATACAATATTACTAAGTTCGCAATATGATGAAAATAATAAGAAGCCAAGAATAGAACTTAAAGTGAGTGGTATTTGATCTTTAAAGGAAACAAATTATGCAATGTCTCAAAGGTTCCAAATAGCTCCCAGGTGTCTTGATATGTTTGTGACATGCCCGGTATCTGAATGTAGTGTTTCAAACATGTTAAACATACCAGATGCCAAATAAAGAAAGTTAAAAGCATGAATTGAATTGTCATTTGTGTAGGTGGCACTTCATCACCAAGCCATCAAATTAGACTCAATTAGTGTGCTAATCCGTGCATGTGGCCTAGGCTGCGGAAACATAGCCACCCAGAATGTGATGTCACAATCTCTCCAATATTTTAGCAGTTTGCCGACAAACAAATTTTCGAAAATAGGCAACTCCCAACAAAATTACTTGGTTGTGTAATTTCACACTCAGTTCCTGCTGGTCCGTACAAATTTGTACAGTTGTGCATTATTGGCACCCCTTCATTTTTGTATAACTTCTATAATATGTTCAGAAATAAATGGAAATGTACCAAACTTATATCATCAGGATCTTTTAATTGGTCCAAGGTAATTTAACAATGAAAAATGTTTTTTTTTTTTCAACTTAGATATTGTAATTTAAAAGAAACAGAAAACAGCATGTGCAGCAATGTTAGCACTCCTTAATATTTGATTGCACACCCTTTGGCAGCGATGACAGCCTCCAAGCGTTTCTTGTATCCATCTATAAGCTTTTTGCACTTCTCAGGTGGTATTTTCTCCCACTCTTCCTTTGCAATTTGTTCAAGCTCTCGATCATTTGCAGGGTTTGTTTTCCCAAGGGCAGATTTTAGCTCCCCCAAATATTTTTTATTGGATTGACATCAGGACTCATTGCTGGCCATTTTAAAACAGTCAATTTTTTTTTGTTTTCAACCATTCCTGTGTGTTTTTTGGGTCTTTGTCTTGCTAGAGGACCGCTTCACCTCAAACCAAGTTTTCTTACAAAGGGTAAGACAATTTTGCTCTAAAATCTGTTGATAATTTTCTTATTTCATGAAAGTTGTGATGCACTCAAGGCCTCTAGTACCAGATGTGAGCGACAAAGCAGCCCCACAGGAGCCTTTACCACACTCGACTGTTGGCAGTGTGTTCTTTTCCTTACAGGCTTTATAGTGCTATCTGTAAACATACTGTTTGTGTGTATTGCTAAAAAGTTCTATTTTTGTTTCATCTCTCCATAAAATATTAGCATTTGGTCTTGTTATCAAACACAAGTTCTCTGTAGAAAAATTTCACTTGATTCATTTTCTTCAGGAGATATTCCACATTTAATACTTAAACTTCAATAATATTGAGCACGTCGGTAAACAATCTAAAAAAGGAAAATAATAAAAGAACAATGGAATGCATCGCGTCCTTGCACCCCCACCCCACCCTATCTATGTTCGTCACGTTCCTTGTTGAAGGGAGAGTACATGTTGTTCTTCACACTATACTGCATGGTTTTGATACTGTTCTCACATTGTTTTCCAACTCATTGGAGATGTGATCAGCTGTGAAGTGTTCTTCAAAAATAATAAAACATTTGTTTGGGAAGAAAAACCACCCAGGGTTTGTTCATTGGCTTTTGGTCACCTTCCAAGACAGCCAACCTATGAACTAACAACTCTTTGTTGAGTCTACCACCACTTTAAAGCTGGAGGGAGAGAGAAAGTGATGGAGGGAGATGTAGGTGGAGAGGGCAAGAGAGAGAGATGCACATATTGCATATGTATCCAGCCCATTGTTTAAAATGGAGCTGACGGAGTGTCTTCCACCTTGCCTCCACCCCCATATCTTGCAAAGGTATCAGGGTACAGATTTAGTCAACTCTCTGTGCTAATGGGTTCAAATGTTTTTTGTTGTTGATGTTTTGTTTTGTTTTAATTCAGTAAAAAAAAAATGACCAGACCGGCGGAATGGTGGGCGACTGGTTAGCACATCTGCCTCACAGTTCTCAGAACCGGGGTTCAAATCCGGCCTCACCTGTGTGGAGTTTGCATGTTCTCCCCGTGGCTGCGTGGGTTTTCTCCAGGTACTGCGTTTTCCTCCCACATTCCAAAAACATGCATGGTAGTTTAATTGAAGACTCTAAATTGCCCGTAGGTGTGAATGTGAGTGTGAATGGTTGTTTGTTTGTATGTGCCATGCGATTGGCTGGCGACCAGTTCAGGTTGTACCCTGCCTCTCGCCCAGAGTCAGCTGGAATAGGCCCCAGTACGCCTGCGACCCAAGTGGGGATAAGCGGTTCGGAAAATGGATCGATGGATGATCTGACCATCAGTCGGGTGTAGCAGACATGCGCCCCGCAAACTGAGGAGCCACAGGGACTCCCGACCACTTTATAACCCCACTCCTCCACGCTGCCCTGCTGTGAGACGGCCACTAGGAGAATGCCTGGTGTACATCAAGTGGACCTTAACCTAATTAGCAGCTTCCCGTCAATTCTTGATTCCTGGCTTCAAAAGACTCCTTCCCTGACCAAAAGGTTGAGGGACCCTCCCTCCAAGAAGACTGTGGTTAATATTCAAACATGCGCGTGAGTCGCCACCCACTGACGTTGAGAGGTACTGTAAGCTCAAACCAACTCGCCTTTGATGTTTGTTAACTGAAGATAAAATGTCCGTTTTGATATCTTACAAACTGTCGAAATATTCCAAATGTATGCCTTGGTGTCTGTGTCACTATTGTAAGATCTACAGGTCCTCTGCAAGATTTTTGAGAACTGTTCCTCGTGATTTGAAATCAAACAGTACGAAATGTTGTATTGAACAATAAGCAACCGATCTTACACGACCAAAGTTTAAACAATGATTCGATGCATGAGAGTACAAAGTTGGGAGTGTTTTAGATTGTGATTTTAAGCCCATTTGATCAAATTTGTAGACAAGATTCAGGCTGATGGGTGTGGTCTTCTCCAAGTCGGCAATCCCTCTCACCACTGGAGTATTTAACTCTGAATTTACACCTTCCTCCTCTAGTCTTGTGTTTTTTCTCTCGCCTCCTGTCTTGCTGGCAGAACGGCGGCCGGGGTGGCCTCCGGACAACCCCCTCCCCCTTCTTTTGTTTCCTTGTCCTTGGGCGCCTCCGGTGCCACCACGTGTTCGAACACCCGCCGCAACCAAGCCGGCGGCTTCGATCGTGTTTCCTAGCCACAATCGGTCGGGGGAACCTCAGCGAGCAACTACCGGCATCCCGTACCCGTCCCGTACGCCTCTCAGGGCCAGAGCTCGGCCCGCCACCAGTTCAACCAGCAGGAAAGTTATGAGCGCAACCCAAACAGGACAACAACGTTCCTTTCCCATTTCTTTTTGTGCATCTTTTTCCTGCAACCAAACCTGCTTTGTTTCCGCCTGAGATGCGGAGGAAGACCACTCCCAAAAGACCAGCTGATCTGTGTTTGTGAGTCGACACTGCAATCCTTACTATGATGTACATCGGTGCCTAATTATTTGTTTTCTCTCGCTCTGACTCTACGCAGCAAACGCTCACGTTTCCAACTTTAGTGCAACACACGATCTTCTATTCCCCTTTTCGTACGCTGATTTTCCTCCTTTTTACTGTATTATTTTCTTTGTTTAGTTACTCATTTTGTGTGTTCCTTAAGATCCATTTAGATGTCATTAAATATACCATAAAATTCCACACTATTTTGTGTGTGTGTTCTGAGTTTAAGTAAACTTTGATCAAGTGTAGCAACCTTCAGGTTACGAGACTGATAAAAAGGTTTCTCGTCATTTCTCCTAAAGTTTATAGTTATAAAAACTGAGGTGGTGCCCTTTTCGAGACATTAGTTTGATTTTAACAATTAAACTTAAAATTACGATAAACCGGAAGTAACGCAAGCGTCGCTTCCGGCTTATTCTTTTCTCCTAAATTAATTACATTTTTATTTGACCAATATACGTGACACGGGTTAGAAAATTGTCATTATTGAAAGTCAAATACCATCCACAGAAAGGGTTGCTCTGGCTAGCCCAAGCTAATTACATCCAAGTGTAGTAAAAATGAGTACATTTTAATTAAAAGAAGAAAAGCCTTCAGCTTTTATTAATATTTGTATTATTTTTTTGTTTAATCAATTAATAACTGAATAAATAATTTACTCTTAGGGCTGAATAGTATGGACAAAATATTGTACCATGGTAATCATGACATATCTATCAATACATTAAGACTATGGGTTTAGTGAAGACTAAGCATTTTTTGCAGAAAAAATACAAATGTAATTCAAAAGGATGTAGAAAGTGCAGTTTTATTCACTTGAACTCACCACTTATTAACATCCATCCATCCATCCATCCATTTTCTTTACCGCTTATCCTCACTAGAGTCGCGGGCTGCTGGAGCCTATCCCAGCTATCTTCGGGCGGGAGGCGGGGTACACCCTGAACCGGTCGCCAGCCATCTCTGCGAGATTCTTGAATCTTCTCTGTTTGATCATCCGCCGAAGCCCACAGTCATCTCTTTTGCTGCTGCATCTTCTCCTGCCACATTTTGTCCTTCCACTAGACTTTCCATTGCTGTGCTTGGACACAGCACTCCGTGAACAGCCAGCCTCCTTAGCTATGAACCTTTGTGGCTTACACATCCAATGGAGGGTTTATCAATAATGGTTTTCTGGCCAGTTGTCAAGTCTGCAGTCTTCCCCATATTGAACCCAACTGAGACAATTGAACCAAACTGAAACAATTTAATGACACCTGGGGAAACCTGTGCAGGTGCTTCGAGTTTAGTCAGTGATTAGTGTGTGACACTCAGGTTAAAAAACATTTATGGCCTGAAACATTTGGACTGATTTCGTCACAATATTCTAATTTTTTTTAATGTCTGATTTTGTGGGTTTTATGAACTGGAAGCCCAAATTATGTAAACGTAAACAAATAAATACTTGAAATTGTTTAAATTGTGGGCCCTGAATCTATAACCTACGGATGTTTAACTTTTTGAATGGAATTCTGGAGATAAATAAACTATTCCATGATATTAAATTTTTTTTGGAAAGGGTCTGTATACCATTTTTAGGGAGTTCATTCTTTTAGGACTGCCACTTGAGAGATTTAAGAAAGCAAAGTTGCTCCTGAGAAAACATAGAGGCGCAGGGCCTATTCATTTTTAATGAGAGCACTACTTTGAAAACTTCATAGAATTAATATGTATCAGTGAAGTCTTTCCTATGCATAAAACTTCAGGGTAATTAATATTCATAGGCTGTGCTTGTTAACACCCCAATGCCAGTGCAATGTAGATCCAATTAACATAGAATGGACCCAAAGGTATTGCCCAGATACTGTAACCCATTGAAATTGATAGCGGGGCTGTCTTCTTTTAAAACAGTCATTTGTTTTATTAGGCCCTAATCCTTGTCTGATGAAGGCACCGTTTGGGGCCTGGCAAAGATTCCAAAGTTTTGTGTGTGTGTGTGTGTGTGTGTGTGTGTGTGTGTGTGTGTGTGTGCGTGTGTGTGTGTGCGCACGTGCATGTGGCGGTCTTGTGGAAGGGTGGGCTGAGGTCGGGTGTCATATCGATGTATACATTGACGGAATCACCTTCACTGTCAGACTAATGTGAAATTCCTGTAGTAAGCCAGGTTTTTATACCTTATTCATAATCTCCTCGCAGAGTGTGGAAAAGAGTTTATCCATCCATCCATCCATTTTCTACCGCTTATCCGGGTCGGGTCGCGGGGGCAGTAGCTTTAGCAGGGACACCCATGCCTCCCTCTCCCCAGCCACTTCGTCCAGCTCTTCCGGGGGGATCCCGAGGGGTTCCCAGGCCAGCCGAAGGACGTAGTCTCTCCAGCGTGTCCTGGGTCGTCCCCGGGGTCTCCTCCCGGTGGGACGTGCCCGGAACACCTCACCAGGGAGGTGTCCGAGAGGCATCCGAATCAGATTCCCCAGCCACCTCATCTGGCTCCTCTCGATGTGGAGGAGCAGCGGCTCTACTCTGAGATCCTCCCGGATGACCGAGCTTCTCACGCTATCTCTAAGGGAGAGCCTGGACACCCTGTGGAGGAAACTCATTTCGGCCACTTGTATCCAGGATCTTGTTCTTTCGGTCACGACCCACAGCTCGTGACCATAGGTGAGGGTAGGAACGTAAATTGAGAGCTTCGCCTTTCGGCTTAGCTCCTTCTTTTACCGCAACGGACCGATACAAAGTCCGCATCACTGCAGACGCTGCAACAATCCGCCTGTCAATCTCCCGTTCCAGTCTTCCCTCACTCGTGAACTAGAACTTTCTCCCATCTCCTGACTGCATCTCTGGAGCTCAGCCACAGTGATCTTTGGGTTCTTCTTTACCTCTCTCACCAAGGCTCTTCTCCCCCAATTGCTCAGTTTGGCCGACGGCCAGCTCTAGGAAGGGGTCTGATCGTCCCAAACGAGGCCACTGTGCTGTTAGGAACCTTAAGTGCAGCAGACTTTTTTTTGTAACCTTGGCCAGATCTGTGCCTTGCCACAATTCTGTCTCTGAGCTCTTCAGGCAGTTCCTTTGACCTCATGATTCTCATTTTCTCTGACATGCACTGTGAGCTGTAAGGTCTTATATAGACAGGTGTGTGGCTTTCCTAATCAAGTCCAATCAGTATAATGCAACACAGCTGACTTCAATGAAGGTGTAGAACCATCGCAAGGATGATCAGAAGAAATGGACAGCACCCGAGTTAAATATGAGTGTCACAGCAAAGGGTCTGAATACTTATGGCTCTGTGATATTTCAGTTTTTCTTTTTTAATAAATTGCAACATTTTCAACAATTCAATTTTATTCTGTCAATATGGGGTGCTGTGTGTACATTAATGAGGAAAAAAATGAACTTAAATGATTTTATCAAATGGCTGCTATAAAACACAGAGTGAAAAATTTAAGGGGGTCTGAATACTTTCTGTACCCACTGTATATACCTCCAAAACACTATTATTGCTGCAGCAAAAATCAGGCTATGCCCGCAATAACAAAACTGTCCATTGTGAAATTGTCTGTTCACTAATTTAACAGTATTTGTCATATTTTTTTTGTTATAACATTAGTAATTGGATACTGCCTACGAGCAGTGATTCCTTTACTTCAGTGCAAAAATTGAAGTCAAGTCAGAAACAAGAACACTGTTAAAGGAAATGCAGGTTTAGAAGCAGCCAAGTAACAATAAATAAAATAATCATGAGCAAACTAATTAGTTTCTTTTCCTCCACTTAGTGATATTTTAAGATCATATATTTTTTTCTGAGCAGCCAATCTAATATGTTTTCATTTGAAAGAGAGGCATGTATGTAAGATGATTTATTTGTGCATTGATGTCTGTATTTGTATGGAGTGGACCTATTGTTTCATTTTTGAGTCTATAATAATGGAATGGTATTGGTAAAGGGATATGTTGTGATGAGGCCAAGTGTAATGAGGAGTTGTATACGTTGTGGTTGTTTGCTGTTGAGCTATTCCTTCTCCGTGTGATGTTCTTTCACTCACGAACTCCGTCTTTAGATAACACTCACTACACCACCAGTGTTACTGTTGCAATATGCTTAAATTCGGCGCATCGTCTCATCGGGAGGGCCGACTTGCGGGCGCAGAGCCTAGAGCCTATCCCAGCTATCTTCGCGCAAGAGTGGGGGTACACCCTGAACTGGTCGCCAGCCAATTACAGGGCACATATAAACAAGCAACCATTCGCACTCACATTCACGCCGACGGGGATTTAGAGTCTTCAATTAACCTACCATGCATGTTTTTGGAATGTGGGAGGACCCGGCGAAAACCCACGCAGGCAACTCCACACAGGCGAGGCCGGATTTTAACCCTGGTCCTCAGAATTGTGTGGCAGATGTGCTAACCAGTCGTCCACCGTTCCGCCCACATTTATATTATAATCATTTAAATATATCAAGGCGGCACGGTGGACGACTGGTTAGAGCGTCAGCCTCACAGTTCTGAGGACCCGGGTTCAATCCCCGGGCCCGCCTGTGTGGAGTTTGCATGTTCTCCCCGTGCCTGCGTTGGTTTTCTCCGGGCACTCCGGTTTCCTCCCACATCCCAAAAACATGCATTAATTGGAGACTCTAAATTGCCCGTAGGTGTGAATGTGAGTGCGGATGGTTGTTTATTTGTATGTGCCCTGCGATTGGCTGGCAACCAGTTCAGGGTGTACCCCGCCTCCTGTCCTGATGACAGCTGGTATAGGCTCCAAGCACGCCCGCGACCCTAGTGAGGAGAAGCGGCTCAGAAAATGGATGGATGGATGGATAAATATATCAATAATAAATCATTTCTATGACAAAAAATATATGATGATCAGTAACTAATGCTGATGATTAGAAGAGCCTTCATTGAAGTAAATGGGCATGGGCAGCCAAATTGTGCACGTCTCAATGTAAATGTGATAATTTGGCGTTCAACCATCACAGAATGTGTAAGTGATAAATAGCATCTCCCGTGCATGTTCAGCAGTGATTTGCCTCTTGTTTGAGAGAAAGCTGGTGCAGGTTGGTGTTCTCTGCTGAATAGCTGCCTTTCATGACTCAAATGATATACAGTACCATGATGAGATGCCTCATCGTAAATAACAGCGACATTAGCAGTGCATCGTCTTAATGACAGGTGCCGTAAATACCTAGCCAGACTCGAGACAATAGTTCATATACTGTAAATCCTACTGCAAACTTATTCCCATTTACGTAAAACATGTATGTTTTGGATGGACAAGAACAACATCAATTTTACCTAATATGGCAGCAGAAGAAAAGGACAATGTGCATCCGTCCTTTACAGTGAAGGCTGTTGTTATTTATTTGTTTACGAGCTTCAACATGATGTAATGGGATGTCTGGGTGAAAGTACTAGCTGGTAAATGACACAGAAAATAAGACCTTTATGTCTTTCCTCTCTTTCCCCCTCCCGCCCCATTTTTTTCCCCCTGGAAGGAGCAGGGTATGGTCTGCATTTAACTGAAGAAACATGAGCCTTGAACATAAGTAACTGTTTTTTACATTAGGTACTCCCTGGAGGTTTGTGGAAAATATCAGGGCACTGTGTGAAATGTGAATGTGAAATCTTGCAGAAAGAAAAATTTATGACCATTTTCTGCTTGATTAGAGTTGGATGACAGGCCTTGGAAGGCAGTGAGTGGACAGTTCTGCTTCTGGGCTAACATTAAAGAAAGAATAGCATCAAGAAGACGGAATGGTGTTTTTTGTTGATTGTCATCAATCCTATGTTTAAGCAAAAGTACTGGTATTGTTCACGCAGACTGGTAAACAAGACAACACATTTATTATTTAAAGTCATGAAACTAATACTGTATGTATGTTTGTCCTAAAAGTCAGCAAAGCATCAGCATGTTACGAAGTTGCAATTTACACTTGTGTTGACAAGCCTATCAGCCTCGTGAAAGTGATCGTCAGATGTCACAGTTAATAGGATTAAATTACAAATAAATTTATGAATTGCCAACGCAGCAGCTAAAGGGATGTTTCCCCACAAATGTAGTCAAAAAATTCTGTTCGCCAAGGTTGACTTGCCCCCCCCCCAAAAAAAAAAATACACCACAACAACGTGAATCTGTTCCATGATGTCCATTCTATTAACATTTGATCCTTTTAAAACATGTATGTAAATGTAACAACAATCTGTTTGCCTTATCTTCTCTGCATCATAAATTTATTTCATGCTTTACTGTACTGTACTATTCATAAATGAGATCTTATTCAAGGACTACGCAGAGAAAGTTTCAGTTAATCTGTAACTGTGATTGAAATCAACTTTGAGGTATGGTATTATTTTAAGGTTGTTGCCACGAGATATGATAAAAGAAAATATGAATTATTATGTGAGTGAACAAGTTGGGGTTCCCCACTAGCCTAGGGGCCTGTTGAGGGGGTCGGTGCCTTCCAGTTTGGGGGCACATCTTCCCCCTGCATTTCGGGATAGATGCAGGGCACCAACTCGGGGTATTGTGGTTACGGGTTTGTGTGTGGGGGGGGGGGGGGGGGCCTTTGGCTTTTTTTTTTTTTTCCTCTGTTCTCTCTGTTCTCTTTTTCTGTCCCTTATACCTGGTTCTGTCCGACTTCCAATAAATGGGAATCACATTACAAATAACCACAGAACAACTGTTCCAGCATAATAAGGTGTCAGATCCCCACCATTCTGCATTAGCAAGCAGCTGAACAGGACAGGTTTAAAGAAAAAGAAAAAAGACTCAACAAGCAGACTGAACCTTTGTCAATTCTGTTGTATATCCAGCCAATATGCTAGTTAATTATAGAAGTTACACACAGATACCAGAAACCAATCCTTTTTTTCCATGACTGCAACATGCACTTCTTTTCCTTGTATGAGTCATTTTTGAATCTTTAAACATAGAAGTGATGTTACTTATTTTATCCATCCAAAGGACATGCATTTTGGCAAAATCCCATCTCAGTTATTTCAGTGGCCATTCAAGGGGTTTCTTTCTTTAACACCAGGGTACTAGCAATTTACTGTGTCATGTTTACGGAGAACAGTGAATCTACTGTAGAAGGAAAAAAAAAGGAAGCTTAGTAGTTATGTTCTTGCGCTCCTTTGCTATATCTGGCACAGTGTTTCTTAAATATTTGTCAGATACAATAAAAATCTCTCGACGATCAACGCATTCTGGACAAAATTGTGCTGCCCAGTGTCAGAAAGCTTTGTCTCAGCCACAGGTCATGGGTTCTCAAACCGGATAGTGACTCAAAACACACCGCGAAAACACCCAAAAATGGCTAAAAACATCCTGAGGTCCGATTTAAATCCTATTGAACCTCTGTGCATGGGTTGGAAAATTCAGTCTGGACAAGGCATCTTTCAAACCTGCGACCTCGAGAGCAGTTTGCTCATGTGGAGCCGTACCAGTCGACAGGTCTGATTGAGAGTTACAAAAATTATTTGATTGCAGGGATTGACTCAAAACTTTGTACAAAAAATACTAAGTTAAGGCCAGTTACATCAGTTTTTATTCCCCAAATGATTCTGCTGGGACAGAAAAAAAATCCTGGTTTTCATTTGCTCTTTTTCATCCATCGTCTGTACCGCTTTATCCTCACAAGGGTCGCGGGCGTGCTGGAGCCTATTCCAGCTATCTTCGGGTGAGAGGCCGGGTACAC
>NC_084510.1:8013731-8166231 GCF_024500385.1 Phyllopteryx taeniolatus
CATTCCTGTATCAACACTTTAACTGTCTTACAATTTACTCTTTTACTGCATCAGAATGACTGACACAGCTAGACTTTTTCACAGTTCTGTAGACTACAATGAAAGATGACACAGATAGCATGTTAATTCTGAGGAACTAATTACTAATGAAGTACTCCCAATAAAACAGATGCACAGTTCAGCAAATTGAAGCTCACATAGTTCACTCACTGTGTGTTGTTACTCTTGACAGGAAGCACAGTACACGATGTCTGTCCCAGTCTAACAAGGTGGGTTCTAGAGCTAATAGCAGGTCTTAGGGGTGACTGGAACTCCCATCCACACACTGTTAACTCTGTTTGACCATCATGGGGAGCAGTCCGTGGGAAGAACTGCATCAATAAAGCAGAATTTATAGCACTACTTTGATATGTAATCTCTATTGGTTATGATATAACGAATATTTTGTCCAGGAGTCTCGAACAAGGCTAACCCCAGTGATCCGTGGTGGGCAGGACTCATTCCTCCAGTGACTTGAGCACTCGCTCTCCCATGAACACACCCCTGAGCACCAGCCACAGCCCATGAATTTAGGAGCTGTCAGGCACATTGCACAAGTCAGAAAATGTTGACATCCTGGTCCTCTCTGGGGGACCTGAAACATCTGGAAGAGAGATGAACAATGTATGTAAATACTTTAATCATTAAATCAGAGTAGAAAGAGTCCAGCCTGTTTTTTTAATTTCTCATGTTTAGTGAGACGTCATTTTTACTCATGTCACTTGTTCCCCGTATTGAAGCCTTTCACCTACAATACCGTGAAAAAGTATTTTCCCCGAATATCCAGAATATTCCATGGAATGACAAGACGAAGGTTGAACGTTTTGGAAGGTGCATATCTTGTTACATGTTGTGGAAATGTAACACAGCATTTCAGAAAAAGAACATTATAACAACAGTCAAACATGATAGTGGTAGTGTGGTGGTCTGGGGGTGCTTTTCTCCTTCAGGACCTGGACAATTTGTTATGATTGGTGGAACCATGAATTCTGCTCTTTATCAGAAAATCCTGAAGGAGAATGTTCAGCCATCAGTTCATGGCGTTAAGCTGAAGTGTACTTGGGTTCTGCAGCAGGGCATCAATCCAAAACACACCATCCATCCATCCATCCATCCATTTTCTGAGCCGCTTATCCTCACAAGGGTCGCGGCAGTGCTGGAGCCTATCCCAGCTATCATCGGGCAGGAGGCGGGGTACATCCTGAACTGGTTGCCAGCCAATCGCAGGGGACATAGAAACAAACAACCATTCACACTCACATTCACACCTAGGGGCAATTTAGAGACTTCAATTCCAAAACACACCAGCATGTCAAATTCTGAATGGCTTAAAAAAAACTAAATACAAAATTTTGGAGTGGCCTCGTCAAAGCCCGGACTTTAATCCAATTGAAATGCTGTGGCATGACTTTATAAAGGCTGTTCATGCTTGAAACCCCTCCAGTATTGCTGAATTAAAACAATTCTGCAAGGAAGAGTGGGCCAAATTATAGTTTCTCCACAGAGATGTGAAAGTCTCATGGCCAGTTTAAAAACTGTATTTTATGTTTATTTGGGTTGTATTTGTCTGATATTATCATTTGTATCTTGATCTTAAACACTAAAGTGGGGAAATGATGCAAAAAAACCAAGAATTTCAGAAGTGGACAAACACTTTTTCACAGCGCTGTATACGCCAGGCAACATGGAGTGCTGCTTTCATCAAGGAGAAATATAAAAAAATATATAAATCTTTAAATAGTAATGTTGCAGAAATGTTGTCAAGGGCGTGTTTTTTTGTGTGACAATTGTACAAATAGTATAATAATGGATTTTATTTATTAGCTATCATTTTAAAAAATTGTCAGGTGATTCACACATCCGGAGGAAGACCACCCCAAAGACCAGCTGATCCGTGTTCGTGAGTCGACACTGCAATCCTTACTATGATGTACAACATCAGTGCGTAATAATTATGGGGAAATTACTAGCTTCATACGAAATCCCAACTTTGCCTTCTCTCGCGCTGACTCAACGCATTAAACGCTCACACGCTCATTTAGTTTAGCCCAGCGACCACACACGATGTTCCATTTTCGTACGCCTTATTTTCTTTCTTTCGTTTGCCCTTAGTGTTATGTTCTTGTTGTAGTTTGTAGTTGTGTGTTTCATTAAATATACCATAAAATTCTACTCGTGGTTGTATTTTATGTGTATTCTGAATTTAAGTAAGCCTCTGTAACCGAGGACTCAAAATGTCGTAGAGTGTAGCAACGTCCAGATTCTGAGACTGATTAAAAAGTCGTCGTCATTTCGCCTAAAATTAAACTTGAAAAATTTGACTCCAAGAAACAACTACCGGCATCCGTACCTGTTACGGTCGCAGTTGATAGCAAGAGGAGGGCCCGTAACAAGTTCAAATGGCAGGAAAAGTTACGGGCGCACCCCAACAGAACAACAACTTCCTTTTTGTATCTCCTTTGTTTTTACTTTTTGTGCATCTTCCTCTTCAACCAAAATTACCTCCTTTCCTCCTGAGATGCTTGGAGACAGACCATCCCCAGGGCCAACTGATCTACAGTTGTGTGTAGACCATGGCAATGGTTGCCAGAATGTACAAAATTAGTGCCTAATAATTTTAGGGTAAAATACCAGCTTCACACAAGTTCCAACTTTGTACTAGCTCAACACGCTGTAACCTATTCACGCACATTAATTTTGAGTCCAGCAACACACAATGTCCTTCTAAATTCCTGAGATTGATAGAGGTTTTTCGTCACTTTTCCTAAAGTTTGCACATATAAAAAGAGACGTGGTGCCCCTTTACAAGACAAAGATAGTTTTTAATGTTAAACGTAAGTCAAACGCAGGCGTTCGCTTCCAGCGCATTCTTTAAAAAAATTAATTACGTTTTATCCAAAACCAATATACGCTACAGTGGTGCACTCCAAATGACAGCACAGAAATGACGGCACGGAAAGGACGCATCTGCTACAAAATGTAAAAATATGGTAGAATCACATATAAGTGGCATAACATGCATTGCCTCAGTCATATTGAAGCGATGGCTCTGTTCTTTTGTTGTCATGCAGAATTTGAGCTTATGTGGGTCCCAAAAGTAGTAGTAGTACTATAACTTTAAATGAAATTGGGCTCATTACTTTTTGACTGCCCCTCGTATATTGATTTTTATTAGCACTGGCTCATTCAGTTATAGATGTCACAACGACCGTGCAGTAAATCTACATGGTTAGGTCTAAAAAATATCAGTGTTATTGAAAGAAAATCAGTCACGCTCTCCACATAGTGTATTTGCATTAGTAATGTCCATTGAGGCAACATATCATGAGTATGATCAGCTGAGAGAAATATTGTTACACCCTCTTTCACAAGCTTGTTATTTTTTTTACCTTGTCTCCAACCACAAAGAGGAGATACTCTGATGAGTAGACTGCAGCAATGGATGAGATCCTTTGGTTCTCTACCAAAGAATAATTAGCAAAGATAATCGGACTCGATCTTGTCAGCACAAGCTGCGAACGCAAACACAATAGATGAGATCAAAAAGCTGAGAACAACATATATTAATGTCAATACAATCACCACAGTGGCATATTAAAAACAAAAGCAAGTGTCGCATACCTGCAGCAGTCGACCCGTCGAGGTACCGATATGGGCAACAGTCTTGTTGTCAATTGTGGTCACCAACAGAGAGGTGAGAAGGACGTTTGTCATTTGTCGGTTGAATAGGTCCACTCTGTAGTATGGCTGGGAAACCATGGTTGGATGGTCTCTGCATGTGGCGTTGTTCTCCATGCTCTAGTCAAAGGCCACAAGCAGCAGACGATGCAGAAGGGACAAATATATTATCATGGAGTATAAGAACCAAGCCCTGCCCCAAATAGCTAACTGACCCACCCACCCCCAATCTCTACATGAACCACAAACGATGATCCCAAAACACTTTAATATCCTTTTAAACTCATTTTATGAAGTTAACCTTAAAAATGAATGGCTTACAGCTACAAGTTATTTGCTTGAACACTTTGAACACTCTCCTAATCCTAACCATAACCGTAACTTCCCCTAAACTTCGCTCCTCCCCAACAGACAAAGATGTTAGGGCCAATCCCAGTTCTACCCCTTAGCCCTTCCCTTTCGTCTTAGCCCTTGGTTCTGCACGTGCACGAGAACGAAGGAGTATCCCATTTCCTATGGGAAGGCCTAAGACGAGCCCTTGAAACCAAGTGTGGTCGGGAAACTCGCTTGAAAGCGAAGGATATGGGACTCCGCCGTGCTGTCAGGCGAAGAGCTGTTTTACAAAACGGCGGAATGGGCAAGGAAGTACATAAATGTAAGTCGCACATCCCTTGTCTACTGTCAGACTAGGGTGACAAATACACATCAAACGGACTTCACTACAATGTACTGCATTTTATGAATGATTAGAAAGAATTACAGGTATAAGACAGCTAAGTCACAATCTGAAGTTAAGCAGCTAATGTAGCGTGACTAGTAACGTCGCTACTATACACTGTCTACTGTGACGTTCACTTTCCATGTAGTTAAGCTATAGCCTATAATCACTAATTTTAAAATACCAGTCATCTTTAGAAACTGCATGAACAGACATATTTAAATAAAAAAAGCAGTTTATGATAGCAACATTCATTTGGAAATGTAAACAATTGTCACATCTGCCTACGACACAGCCAGCAGGAGGTAAGGGGTGTTGATGGGGCTAAGGAGCTAAAGGGCTAAAGGGAAGGGGTAAAATGAAGGGGAAGGCCGAAGGGGTACAATTGGGATTGGCCCTTAGTCTCTCAGTCGAGATGTATCACTTCTGCAGACTTCCTTGAGACCAATTCCTACTTTCCTATTAGACATCTTGTTCAGTGACTGTTCTGGAGGGGCCGGGGGGCGGGGAGCTAAAACTGTGCTTGCCCCCCATTAATGGCTTCTGATGTACCAACCAAGTTGTTTGTGACTGGATTTATCTGTCAAAATTTTCATTCAGCAAGCCCCCCATCCCCCATACAGACTATACACACACATATGTATATAAAATTACAGTACGTATTACATAATTACAGTACGTACTGTGCAGGCAATATTGCTCAAGTTGTGGTAAACGGCCCAAGATTTAAGGCAGATGCATAGCTGGAACTCCCCTGGAAATTGCTAATTGCGCCAGTGTGTCTCTAACAGTGTGTGCAAATAATGTAAAAAAAATAAAAAAATAAAAATAAAAAATCATGACAAAAAGGGTCTGAATAATTAATTTTCTTTTAGATAATGAGCATAGGATGAGGCGACTACAGCAGCATCTTTCTGAGAATGTACAACGTATGACTCATGACAAAATGGCATACAACAAATATGTTGTTATAATGTGATCAGTACATGACTTATTACAGCAAGATTAATGACATGTGCTGTAACTCTTGACAGAAGGATTACCCAGTAGCTATAGAGACAGAGCAGGGTGGCTTAAGCCTACTGATCTATAGGCTGATGTGGCAAAAATATTTAAGTAAATGATAGGTATAAAAAGGGTCTGTTTCTGACATTGGTTTGATTTCTGTTACACAAACGTCATCTATTTTGTCATGTTTTGATGACACAGAGGTAACCTAAAAGTGAACTGGGAGTGAATCCCGTGATCCTCTGAAGCCGATATCACAGAAAATAAATAAATGTAATATTTATAAGGCCGGCACGGTGACCGACTGGTTAGAGCGTCAGCCTCACAGTTCTGAGGACCCGGGTTCAATCCCCGGCCCCGCCTGTGTGGAGTTTGCATGTTCTCCCCGTGCCTGCATGGGTTTTCTCCGGGTACTCCGGTTTCCTCCCACATCCCCAAAACATGCATGAATTGGAGACTCTAAATTGCCCGTAGGCATGACTGTGAGTGCGAATGGTTGTTTGTTCCTATGTGCCCTGCGATTGGCTGGCAACCAGTTCAGGGTGTACCCCGCCTCCTGCCCGATGACAGCTGGGATAGGCTCCAGCACGCCCGCGACCCTAGTGAGGAGAAGCGGCTCAGAAAATGGCTGGATGGATGGATTTATAAGGCATGTTTTATGCAGTCAGCAGCCCTGATGTTTGGATAGACTGACAAATGGAAAAAAACAAGATTTAAATGTTGGATAGTGCTGCTGGCAGGTTATCCCACATGGACTCCAGCTGCCAAAGTTAACAAGGAAATCTAAGGGGGAGGAGGAAAAAAACTAAAACATTTTGTCTCTCGCTTACATTAATTGTAAAATCAAAGGCTGAAATGATTATTGAGTAATATTCTTTTACTTTTATCTCCCCTGAATAATTGGGACCAAAATATTGTATTATATATAAGAAAAGTTTTTGTCATATACTGCCTGCAGTTCCATTATTGTAGCTGGGAGGGCGCTTTGCGTTCTCTCTCTCTCTCTCTCCCCTCCCTTCTCTGTTTTCAGCACCTGTCTCCAATCAGCCTTATCACCACCGGTCCATAAACCTGCCTGTTCCAGGAAATCCTCGCCGAAGTATTGCAGTTACTTTCAGTGGTACCACGGCCCTTTTACCTCCCGTAAGTCACCCTATTCCTCGTTCCCTTTTTGACTCCTGTGTCTCCTTGTTCCAGTGTATTTTCCCCCCGGGTTCCTGATCCACCTACTTCCTTCTGCCAAGCAGCCGCCTGTCCTCACCACTGCCTGCCACCCGGATGACCGAGCTTCTCAACCTATCTCTAAGGGAGAGCCCGGACACCGTGCGGAAGAAGCTCATTTCGGCCGCTTGTATCCACGAGCTTGTTCTTTCGCCCTACAGCGCGTGACCCTATATAGCTGAGGGTAGGAACGTAGATTGATCAGTAAATCGAGAGCTTTGACTTTCGACTCAGCTCCTTCACCACGACAGACTGATACAGAGTCACTGCAGACGTTGCACCGCTCCATTCTTCCCTCACTCATGAGCAAGACCCCAAGATAATTGAACTCCTCCACTTTGGGCAGGATCTTATCCTCGACTTGGAGACGGCACACCACCCTTTTCCGTCTGAGACCATGGTCTCAGATTTGGAGGTGCTGATTTTCATCCTGCACAGTGGACGACTGGTTAGCACATCTGCCTCACATTTCTGAGGACCCGGATTCAAATTTGGCCTCGCCGGTGTGGAGTTTGCATGTTCTCTCTGTGCCTATGTGGGTTTTCTCCGGGTACTCCGGTGTCCTCCCACATTCCAAAAACATGCATGGTAGATTAATTGAGGACTCTAAATTGTTCGTAGTTGTGAATGTAAGTGCGAATGGTTGTTTGTTTGTACGTGCCCTGCAATTGCCTGCCGATCAGGGTGTACCCTGCCTCTTGCCCAAAGTCAGCTGGGATAGGTTCCAGCAAGTCCAAGACCCTTGTCTTAAGCGGTATGGAAAATGAATGGATGGATGGATGGATTTTTATCCCTGCTCCTCCCACGGGGGATTTTTGGCTCAGTGACCACCAAAGCTGCATTCTGCTTGGCCAGCCGGTATCCATCAGCTGCCGCCATAGTCCCACTGGCCAAAATGACTCCTTCCTTCCAGCTTGATGGCATCCCTTACAGCTGTTGTCCACCAACAGGTTCGGGGATTGCCATCACACCAGGCACCGACCACCTAACAACCACAGCTCCAGTTGCCCGCCTCAACAATGGAGGCGTGGAACATGGTCCACCCAGACTCAATGTCCCCCTCCTCCCTCGGGACGTGGTCGAAGTTCTGCCGGAGTTGGGAATTGAAACCCCTTCTGATAGGGGACTTTGCCAGACATTCCCAACAGACCTTCACAATATGTTTGGGTCTGCCAGGTCAGGCCGCCATCTTCCCCCACCATCGGAGCCAATACACCACCAGGTGGTGATCAGTTGACAGCTTCGCCCCTCTCGTCACCCATGTGTCCAAGACATGCAGTCGCAAGTCCGATGACATGACCACAAAGTCGATCATCGAACTGGGGCCTAGGGTGTCCTGGTGCCAAGTGCACGTATAGACACCTTTATGTTTGTAATGGACAGTACGTGACGAGCACAGAAATCCAATAACCGAACACCACTCAGGTTTTGATGTGGGAGGCAGTTCTTCCCAATCACACCCTTCCAGGTCTCACTCTCATTGCCCACGTAAGCGTTGAAGTCCCCCTGAAGAATGAGGGCGTCTCCGGCACCCACTCCAAGAAGGGTGGGTACTCTGAACTGATGTTTGGTGCATAGGTACCAACAGCAGTCAGGACTACTCGAAGGCGGCGGGAGACTACCTTCTCGTCCACCGGGGTGAACCCTAACTACATGCACCGAGCTGGGGGGCAGTCAGTATGCCCACACCCTCACCTACCACCTGCCTGCCGTGGGTGACCTTACTAGGGGGATAAAGCCCCCAACAACTGAGCTCCTAGGATGACTGGTATGCACAAACCTCACGATAAGGTCACGGCTCAAGGAGGGGTAGGCCATTTATCTGAAGGGGTATTAGGGCCACGCTGAAAAGAAAAAAAAATGTTAAAAAGCAAAAAAGAATTACGAGAACAAAGTAAAATTATTTTAATAATAATAATAATAACAACAATAGAGAGTCACAGAGTCACGGGTGACCTGGAACCTATACCAGCAGACTTTGGGCGAGGGGTGGAGTAGGCTCCACTCCGGACTGGTTTGCCAATCACTCGGAGGGCGACAATGGACAGGCAATAGACCATCACTGTAGGTGTTGTAGGTAAGCATCCAACATGTGAATCTTTACATGTTACATGATATTAGCATGGCAGGCACTCAAGCTCTGCATAACACACTCTCACTCTTGTTACATTTCACTACATTATTTTCTAAAACTTTCCAAACCCTCTCTCAGCTGTAAGGCAGGTCCGTTAACCAACCACTTTACACTGTGCAGCTCAGGAAGTTGTAATGTCACAACAACAACAAAAACTAACTGAAAACCTAAGTATGCAGTATTAGTCTGACCTGCCTTATTAATCGAGTAATATAATTAAATATTTCTTTTAAAAACACTTGTTAGAAGATTGAGAGAAAAAAACTAATAAAAGAGACTATTTCAGTGAGTGTTGTTCTTTCAAAGGAACAGAAGCAAATGTTTGGACAATCTCTGCACAAATCGTCATACTAATGATGATGCTGATGCACGTAAACTCTATTTCAACGTTTATGAAACGTTTACAAAAGTTTAACTTGAGGTAGAGAATAATTCATTCCTCATTAATGCAGGTTCAGTGGTGTCTCGAGATAGGAGTTTAAATTTTCCGTAACCACACTTGTAACGCAAAATACTCATTTCTCAAATGCCATCAATCTGTTCCAGACACCACCCCCACCCCCGCGCCGCAAAAAAATGTTGTAATGTCCATTATATTGTATTTTATAAAAACACAAATTAATGAAATCATTAAATAGAATTAAAAATAATTAATAAACAAAATAATTACACAGGTTTTGTCACATTCATTTTGTCAAGTGAATGCTGCTCCTTCTGATCGTAAAAAAAATTACATCATTTATTTATTTCTATTTTTATGACACCGTGGTATGACAGTGGTGTGGTATGACATTATTTTTTTTTATTTAAATGAAATATGCATTCCAATGGTTTTTGGTCTATATGCGCCATGTGGTGGGTTGGCAACCAGTCCTGAGTGTACTCCACCGCTCGCCCCAAGTCAACTGGAATAGGCTGCGGCTCACCCGCAACCAAACCAAGGTTTGGTACACTTCTGCCACACTATACTGTACCAATCTCTGTTTTAACTCAGCATCTGATTAGTTAACATGGACTATTGTTAACTGCTAGTGATAAATAAAAAATATATTTGGATTTGTATATTAGCTTTCTGGTTCTTCCACTCTGTGTTGAAGTCAGTTTTTATGCTTCACCCAATGCTCATATGGGGCGGCGTGGCACAGAGGGTTAAGTGTACACCCTGCAACCGGGGGGAGTTCATATCCCTGCCCGAGCGCACGGCTCCGTTGTGTCCCTTGACAACACACTTAACCCACATTACCCACGAATGAATGTGGTTGGATGTTTGGTGGTGGTGGTCGGAGGGGCTGTTGGCGCAGAATGGCAGCCATGCTTCTGTCAGACTGCCCCAGGGCACTTGTGGCTATACAAGTTGCTTACCACCACCAGGGTGTGACTGAGGAGTGAATGAATAACGTGTGCAATTATACAGCATCTTTGAGTTCCTTGAAAAGCACTATATAAGTTGAATGCATTATTATTATTTATAAAACCTATGTAGATATTAAGGCAGTATCAGCCTTCTCCAACTTTAGGGGGGGGAATGATTTTTTATTTAAGAGGAAAACATTATTCTCATTCTCACGGTGCATCCTTAAAGTATGAGTAACGATTAATGATGACAAGTGTTTCACTTATTGAATAGCTGGCAAATTTACCTGAGATCACCCTGAGCCATTGATTGCAGCCTTATTAGTCTATTAGTCATATATGGAGCAATTGCACTCATCTTGCCACTCCCCACTCAACGGAACAGACCCAGACCTATGAGTGACATGTTACTTTTACATTATTGCACACCTGCAAATATTTTCCCATGACAATGATACTAAAGACAGAAAAGTAAAATGTAAACATAAGAATTATGAAATGAAAGGCAATTATGTAATGGATGTCCGTAACCAAACAAAAATAATCTAAATAGAATTACCTGTTACCGGCTTCCTCTAGAACCCAGATTTGTTTGATATCTAGATCATGATTTTGCATCATCATTGGAGACTCTGAGGTATGTTGTGGTTCTGCTCTTTTGGTGTGATTTATTTATTTTTTTTTTTTTTTAAGAAACCGTACCAAACTTACCATCCCACTCAGCACAATCGTCTGCTTTTATGCAGACGCAGCACATTTCTGTTCACAACCGCTGAATAATATCATCTGCCTCTTTATGAAGTGAAACACAAAATGCAAGGTATTGTAATAGCAATTGACTCACCTCATGAGGACAGCTTTCACAGGGCTGGAAGTGGCAAAGTCCCCTGGAGAGTTGCTCTGGTCCAGATTCACAGCAGTCATCCACCCCGTCAGCGATTGCTTCGTTCACATTGTCCATGGGGAAGGCACACAGGGCTGAATCATGCTCCGTAAGTCCATTGTCATCCGTGACAGCGAAGACCCCATAGAGGATGTCATCCTCCTCCTCCGCCCCCAACTCTTCCGCCAGCTCCCTGCCTGCTTTGCCAAAATGTGCTGCCTGAACTACATTGTACACCACATCCTTGTAGGGTTCACTGACCACGTTCCTCCTCCGTCGTTTAGGTTCAAAACGACATTCTAGGATGACCTCGCGATATCGTTTCATCTCCCATTCATTCCGCGGAAGACGACCGAGGCGAGTTTGAAAGGAAGATGATTCCTGGTCCGGGCTCTCTCTTTGAACTGAGAGGAAGTATACAAACTCCTGAGTGAAAAAGCTGTACACATATTCAATGTGGTAAGTCCTCCTAAGCCCAGGAAGGACAGTCAGGCCACGAACATCACTGTAGAAGCCATCTTGTGTTCCCAATGGTCGACGCACTGATATTGACTTCCTGCCATAGCGCTGAGTCACACTTTCATTAACAGTGGCGGCAACAAAGAAATAGACCGTCTGACCCTCCTCCACCATGGTGACTTTGGTTCCAAGAGGGCTGGCGACACAGTCAGGACAGTAGGCAGCAGAGTTTGAATCAGCTCGAAACAAACACTTAGAAACAGACGGTGGCTCTCCGTTGCCGTTGAGTTGGTGGAAATAGCACACGCCGTATTGGGAACTTCCACAGGAATACAAATACATAAAGAGGGTGTCCAACAACAACACTTGATTGTTTGTGTTCTCCAAGAAGTTGGGATCTTTGTCAATCTGACACAGATCACAAACCTGACACTCCGGACTTCCTACCGGCCCAGTGCGAAGCCCCCATGTCTTCTCCAAGCTTCTGTTGACAGCTTCGATCACATTTTGTGAGGCTACGTACACCTCCTGGTACAATGAGTTGTTGACAATGTTCTGAATAGGGCCACAGGCTTGGAAAAACGGCATGGTGTAAACCACAGAGAAGTTGACTGCGTTTGGGGCCAATGAGGGACATTTGGCCAAGGCAAAGGCCAGCAGAGTCTGAAGCCAGACACATGTCCCCCACTGGGGGGTCAAGCTGGCCATCGCCACCTGGTATGGACAGGGGCCAACAGCACTCAGGGTTACCTCCACGTATGACGTCCGGACAAAAGCATCTTCAACACCAGCCCAGGGTATCTGGCTAAAAGGAAAAGTCCAGATTGATTAAATGAACAATCACAAAGAAATCAATTTAAATCAGAATATGTTTTCACATTTTATTTGATCAAATATGTGTAAAATTCAATTGATATATGTTTATTTATTTGTGTTGTTTTTTTTCTTTCAATGGGACGGAAGAAGCTATATCAGAATGTTGTGAACCCAAGTTTCCATGCTGTTGCCTTATCCCAGGAAGAGTTGCCATATTGTGTAAATATTCCCTCACACTGTTGTTCAGTGATTCAGACATTAATTGTACTTGTGTCATCCTCAGTCATTTGTCTCTGACAAGCTGTGGTCTCTTTCTTACAAGAGAAATTAGAGTGCTATTCAGTTCATTTTTGCTCTAATCGAGGATTATCCCAATCCTAATAAAGTAATGCCATCAGTCGTGTACATTTCTGGTTTCATATCAAATATTTCACTTATTTCTCAACAGAAGGGAGCATTTGAAACCTCTCTATCCTGAGCAGACATTACTTAGTCAATCATTAACTCAGTGCATCACAGTAAGGCTGTATTCACAAACCCTGGCCTCTCTATTCCACATTCATGTCACAACCGTTACGTGCCTCGCGAGGGAAACGATGTCCACGGACTGATGGTCTGAGCAAAGTCACGATCGAATTGCCTGTCTGTTCATGTCTGAGCATTTCATCTACTTTCAGCAACAAGGCAAAGTCAAGCCAAAATATACTTTTGTCAAGCTATATTTCACATTCGCGTTTGAAAAGGTACAAAGTTATTCAGTCTCTTTGATTAGTGTTTGACATTAATAATTTATGGAATAGCGCAGTTGTTTCATGACATTTTAACAGGTCGAAGTGCGGTGAAAGTTAACTGTCTGAAAGTCAAGGGTAAATGGGGGCACATTGTAATGGCCCTGATTATTTTCACACTCTGTTCGTGAATAATGAAACAAATGGCTAAAACTGAATTTCCATGTACAGGTATTCTTTTTTAAAATAATAATAATGCATTCCAGTGACTGCATATACTGCGCGTCATGATATTTAAAGACGATTTACAATTGCATGCACGATTCATTGACGCCACAGTCACACTTTTTTTTTTTTCTTCTTCTTTTTACAGTATTATTTAGAGGTCAGCTTGAAGGTTTGAGGAGTATTCCCTGTTAGAGAACGTGTCGTATATGAACTCACCATCATTGGTCTTAACATTACATTGATGTTCAGATACGATTTGTAAATTGGCAGCTGGACAGTGGAACACATGACTGCTGATTATTATTATTATTTTTTTTTTTTTAAAGGATCGCATTCTCCATCAATCCATGGCAAGGTGTCCACTGGGATTTGAGGAGGGGAGCTGATGTGCAAATAGTCATTATGGTAAACGTGTGCTTGCGTGTGACCCGGGTTTTGTATTGATTAGGTGGAAGGAAGGCAAACCAATGGATGCAGTGTGGGATGCACACTTGGGGACTGCTCCTGAATTATTTATCTTCCCTGTATTCTTCCAAGCAAAACCCGCAACGACTGATAGGGACCTTCGGAAATGGGCATTTCAGTTTGCGGCATTGATGCGGTGGGGCCCAAAGTGCTATTTCTTTTCCACGGGGCCCCAAATCCCCGTCAGCAAGCGCCATGCACCTCCCTGCATCATCTTGGTTCAAGGCGCTTATTGCTATTTTTATTCACCTATACGAATTGTTGATTGCACGTGAACGCATCGGACAAAGTCTCGTCATTACAATAGCTAATTTGTGTTACATTAGCGCAAAAACTGGGGTTTGAAAATGACATACCGTATATAATGTCAAAAAGTATTATTTGTAGTACTATACATTGCGACTGACACGGATAGTTGTTCAACTCATATTTGTGTTGAAAACGAGGTCTTACCTGTACGGGTCGTCTTGTTGCACCGGGTCGTCTTGTCGCAGTTAACAGGTATTTGCCCTCAGACTTCACATAACGTGTTGGGAGGTTGGTTGTCCTGGAAGTGGATCACAGTTTGGGTTTGTCTCCTCGGGTCTCTCGGTGTTGCTCCTCCTCGCCACGCCTCTCTCTCACTCGACGGATGAACAGGCGGCCGCATGCAATATCGTCCGGTTGCCACAGCGGGCACGCACAAAAAAAAAAAAAAGCTGCCTCGCTTGTGTTTACACTGATGAGCGAGGTTTTGCCCAAATCATGGTTCACCGGTTCAACGCAAAGTCTTTCTCGTTAATTTGCAGAGGTGCCGAAAGTACTCACACTCTGTACTTATTAAGTTGAACTACAGATACTTCTGTAAAAACAAAAATACTCTGGTAAAAGCATAAGTATTGATTGAACTTCACCTATGAAAAATTACACTCTTGAATCTACTTCAGAGCAAAAGTAAAAATGCTTTTTTTTTTTTTTTTTTGTAACTGTCATTTATAGACAATACCCTGTTTTAATAACTTGGCACAATGGCAGTCCAGACAATAATTCCAAGAAGATCATCAGGACTGAACCAACAATAGCAAAACAACAGAACAATGAGCAAAACTAAACAGAAAAGTGCTAAACTCGCCTACGATAAGTGAAAAAAAATATTTATCCGCTTTTGTTGTTTTCAGATTCACAGAGAATTTCTGAACACCAGAGGCTGTTGGTTTTCAGGCTGCCACACAAGACACAACGCATTCGGCAACAGTTATTCTTAGCTGACAACATTTTAAAATGGGGAATATCTTGCTTCTCTAAATCTGTTGCGTCATTGTCGTTAATGATTAATGTTCCTCCATGTCACTGTTGTCCCTTTTTTTTTTTTGCTCTGCCTTATCAAGAACCAAGATATCGAACAATCAACACTCCAATCACAGTTGACTTCAACTCTCTAGTTGTCTTTTTTACTTCGTCATCTTCCATTGAGTTTTTTCAAAAAGTATCTTGACAAAGTAAGAAAATGGATGGATGGACAGGATGTTATAGTAAAAGTGTAGTAACTGCACTGGATCAGAGGGTGGCCTTGAGGGAAAATATTAGAAAAAGCTCTCAGTATATAAAGTAAACAAAATGTTGTATATAAAGTCAACAAAACCCTTCCCGGTATGATTCGGTGTAGTTGGACAACACATTCAATTATAACCACATTAACAAACATTGTCAAATGAATACATCCCTGACTTTGCTGTTTAGCTAAAAAGCATTAGGCCTATTATCGTAGATCAGCTCTTGTAATGTAAATGCAATCTTTAAATTGTGCTAGTCTACCTAGTGCACTGTAAAGTGTTCCTTTCCTTTACAGTTAACTTGTTTAGGAAACAGCAGCATGTTTAATGCAGGTCTGCACAACTGACAGATGATGGTACATGGGCAAAAGAAAAAACAGCAAAAACAATCAATTTACACAAAAAAAGACACCTGTGAAGGTAACCAAGAGTTTGTGTTATCAAATTTTATTTTAAAATAAAACAAACTGAAAGAAAGAGAGCCTATTTTAATACTTTCAAAAAAAGACACCTGTGAAGGTAACCAAGAGTTTGTGTTATCAAATTTTATTTTAAAATAAAACAAACTGAAAGAAAGAGAGCCTATTTTAATACTTTCATTCATATGCAGTATAATTTTTATACACTCTCCTGTATCATCTTATTGGCTTTGAACCTTACCATCAGTTAAAACATTTTAAAAAAAGTAACCCCTCACGAATAGACAAATTTACTGAAATGCAAACTGATTAAAACATTTGATCAAATACCTAAGTGCATGGGTAATTCAATTAAAACATAGAAAATGCTGATTACTTTACATTAACAGGACAGTTCATACAACCCACAAATGTAATCCATGACTTTTCTCTTTGAAGTGCCATTCATACATGTGCATAAAGTAGAGGTAAATCATCATGGTGGTGATTGCAATTAATGGTCATCATGTTCAGTATAAAAAATAAAAAAAATGTAGTAGCTCATTATGTCACAGCAATCCTCGTAGCAAAATAATTCCAGTTATTGCGTATGTTTAACCACCGAGGTCCATTAAATTTAAAAACTGTTTTATGAATAGCAATAGTTTAATAAACAGCATCTTAAAGTTACCATTCATAATGTAAGCATAGGGTGCAGACGCTGCTTTTATCAGGAACCGTTCTCGACCATACTAAAAGTAATAAAAAGGACACGTGGCAAAAAAAAAAAAAAAAATGTTTTTAATGTCATACAATACCTGCTTTTACCGTTATCTTAGTAGAAAAAAAGATGTGCATAGCTTTGACACAAAGTTTGGGCATAATCCCGAGTCAACATGTTCAGGCGTTATGCAGAGACGCGTCAGTAAGTTACATGACTCAGGATAAAGAGGCGATCCTCCTCCTTCCTGATCCACTTCAGTAGTTTGTTGACAGCAGAAATAGCCAACGCCTTTGTGCCCAGGGGACTGAAGCACAGGTAAACCTCTAAGCCGCTAGTCACCTGCAGGAAGGGGGCGGAGCAAATTGCATTATCGGCCATTTACAACAGATGAAGATGATGGAATTTCAATGCGGAGAATTTCAAAAATACAAATGCAATCAAAGAAATATCAATCAATTACAAATAATATAATACACAAATCGACTATAAACCCATTCTGAACAAACAGGCGCAATTGAGAAGTTAACAGCCATATTTCTTCATGCAGGAAAGGCCTTAAAGACTTTGAATTGCTTCCGTACATCTACAGCAGCACAGTGTCACTTTACAGTGCTGCCTCATAACAAGAAGCCTCACGTTTGAATCTGGATTCTCTCTGGTTGGCTTCCTCCCACCATCCAAAACATGTCAATTGAATGTGTTGCACTGTACAAGTGTAAATGCGAGTTTGAATGGTCTATCTCTACTGACGAATAAGTCCAGCGTGTACCCTCACCCTGTGTCAGTTGGGATAGTCTTCCACCCCCTATTGACTGGATAGTATTATCAACATATGGATGGATGGATGCTCAGCCACAGTACACAGTTACGCAGAACATCCCACTTCCACTCTGATCCAAGTGTTCGAAGGCTCTAATCACCTGACAGATACTTACCCATGCCATCATGTTTTCAGTTTCACCACAGCGGTAGAAGGAGCGTAAAGGTCTGGTTGGATGGTGCACATAACTGTGAAGGTCTTGGTACAAACCCATTAGCCTCTCTTGCTCTTCTTCTGACTGGTACACCAAAGGAAACTCTGGACTGGGGAAAGAAAAACACACACATTAACTTATTAATATTATGCTATAGTAATTGAACGAGATAACTTCATAATCAATTTAGGAGTTCAGATGAAGTGTTTGTTTTCCTCTATATCGCATCACAAGTATTCACTGCTTGTAAGCTACTTTGACACTGAAGTTTTGAATATAAAAGGGGTGGGGAAAAGTTCTAAACTCACATTACTACTTTAATTTGTTGTTCCATTGTTCAAGTCCCATTCATCAACAATTTGTTGCGCTTGGGCAGGATATTTAATAATTTTAGGGGAAAAAAATAAACCGGTGAAATCTCATGCAGCTCCCTTTCTGGACCTTTTGCAGCTTACGATCATTTCTATGAAACATGAAGTTTGGTTTATTCATCTCATCCTCCTGTTTAACTCCTACTTTTTACTTTATGGTGTATTTGAGACATGTTAAGTACTGCAGATGAAAATACCCTAATTTCGACCAATCATCCAAAGTGCTTGCAAAACAAGATTTTGTGCGTACAGTGAACCTCTAGCATACAGCGGTTCAACTTTTGCACTACCGCTATACTTCAGATTTTTAAGCCAACGTTTTTATTTTATTTTATTGTTTTTTACAATAAACAGGCAAGTTGGAATTTAGAGTTGCACACCTACGATCATGCTAGTGACTCAATGTGGCAAAGATTGTATTTTTTGAAAGATGGTGATATTTAGAAAGAAACTTTTAGAATGCTGCATACTTTTCGAAATATGTTTTTTTTATTTATAAAAAGAAGAAAGATAAGGTTTTTTTTATATATTTAGAAAGAAGGAGTAAGAATAAGAAAGGGCAGAGAAGGTCCCCAACTAAACTCTAGTAATATTAATTGTTCCCACCCAGCCGAGAGACTATATACCTGCGAGTAATGCTGTATGGAGGCCTGAGGGGAAAAATAAAAAAAACAAATAACTCTGCTCAATCGACTTAAAAAAAATAGGCCGACACAAAATTTCTGCCTTGAAGTTCCGCTAGGACCACACAAAAAAAAGAAAATTCCGCCCGGAACCATGTTTGAGCGGGCGGAACCCATGGACATCTACTCCAGGCAGACACAGTGTTGGGCCAATCATACACATGTATTGGTAGATGGGTTAGACACGCCCTTTTTTAGTTCCATGCAGACTGTGACGCTAAAATAGGGCGGTTGAAGTCGTAAACGCATTCACTGTGTGTGTATGGCAATAAAACCAAAAGACCAATAATGGCGGTACATTGTGCTGCATACGATTGCGTAAAACGGCGTACACTTATGACAAGGGAATTGCGAGTCCCTCTCACATGAAAAAATAGTTAAATATATTATTCTTTACTTAAAGAAAATGTTTATTGAGGGCATACGCTTTGGCATTGACAAAATAGTAACCCTCATGAAAATCAATTGAGAAATAAACAAGTTATGACTAATTTCAGAGTCCGCGAAAAGCCTTCAATGGGAACGTCGACCTCCCTAACATGGCCGCTATATAAGCACATTGGTTCGCCAGCCTGCTTCACTGCGCTGGCGTATCTACACATTCATATATATGGGTCTAATGATAAACTTTGCCAAAAACGATAAAAGAACATCTGTAAGTGATTTTTATGACACTGGTAGATGTGTAATGCACATATAACATGATAAGTGTGAGTCAGCTGAATGGTAGTTAGCATTTTTTGACCTAAAATGGTAATCACTAGCACACTAATGTTAATCGCGATTGCTAACAGTCTAACATTTAGGATTTTGCCGTCTCAAATTCTGTACACCAAATCCATTCCATACACTCAGTACAAACATATGCAGTTTAAGGATTGAAGTCCATCACTCAAATTAGAACTCAAATACATCAACACTAAAATAAATAAATAAATAAAATACATCAGTAAGTGGGGGGGGGGGGGGGGGGGGGCATTATTATTCAATCAATAATCAATACGAGAATCCATTCTAAAAAGAGTCCATAGTAACAGCCCTAGCTGTATGATATTTGTGTATGTGTTGCTGCTTCTTGTGTGTTAAAGTCAGACATGCAAACACCAAAGGCATGACAAAGGTGACCAAAAAAAATAAAAATAAATAAAATAAACATTGTAGGGAGGTCTGGGGGGGATCCCCCGGGCCCCTGCAGGGATTTTGTTTTTGTTTGTTTGTTTTATTTTAACATAAATTAAGTAATCTGGAAGACTCTGAAGAGTACAATTAGGCCAAATCAACTAAATTTCTTCACGCAGAAAAACATTTATTTACACCACTCAAGTACATGTCGATGTACAAATTTAAGATTCAAATTCAATTTGCCTCATTTCTTTGCTTTTTTGTTTTGGCCTCCAACTTGAGCCAGACCCATCTCCACTTGCACCTGATGCCTATTTCAAGGTGTGCCACGTGAATAGTAACCTCTTTAAGCACTCAGTCTGGAAAAGAATTGACTAAAACCACTCTCTGTTTCAATTCATTTTTCACTATTACCAACTTCAGAGGCTAATCCCAAATCATCCTCCAAGAAAATATTAAGTAAAATATTTTTCTGTTTTTATTGGTCATTTCTGAATTTCAAGTTAATTCTGTGTTGTGACATAATCCCTAACATCGCTCCGTCGCTCAATACATTTAACATTAACATCCGTAAACTAATTCGTTTATTCTTGGCATGTTTCCTCATGAATACAAGATGTACTTGCGGATCAGGTCTTGTCGCCGATGTTACGTGTGCTTCGCGGGACCGCAACCAGGGCCACGCCCCGCCGCACCTCAACGTGAAAATAAAAAAGACCAGTGCAACAAATACGACACTGGCTGATCCGATGAGCAAAAATGTTGCTTAAACGCAACAGTAACAATCGAGGATGTCCGCTCCAGAGGTGGTTAGAGTAGCCAAATCATGTACTCAAGAGTACTGTTACTTGACAATAATGTGACTCAAGCAGTCCTCTAAAAAAATTACTTAAGAGTAAAAAAAGTACACAGTGAAATAATTACTCAAGCACTGAGTAAATAGTAACTTGATTTTTTTTTTTTTTTTTTTTACCACAGCATGAACAAAAACAAAAAAAGCAAAATTACAAAAAAATAACGTGACTGTGCAAATTCTGATGTTGCTGCGTGTGTGTATGCACTGTCAAAACTACAACAACATCGGCAATTTACTGCACGGTGTTTTCTAAAGTTAGAAGTGGGCTGAAATATCCACACTTGGGCAGACAGTGCCAGAAAAAAAGACTACAATACATGAAAGCAATTGTTTTTGTTCGTCTAAATATTAACACGAGTAGCGCGCCGCTGCCTTCATGGCAACGACGACCTTCCCAAAATGGTGGCCACTTAGACACGACGATTAGCCGGGCTGGTTTATCTCATGTTAATACCTATGCCCGGGAAGCCCAATCGAAGACGTCGTGTGAGGTCATGTGACTTTCTTTTGTCGTTGATTGGTGAACTAGACTTAAATGTCACTCGTGCTTAAATTAGATTGGCGCAAACAGCGCCCAATGCGGAAGTCGAAGTCTTGCGAGCGAAATAGTTGATAAATAAGCAATAATTGATAAAAGTAGTGAGTGACATTTAGATCATTGTAATGGAGTAAAAGTACCGGTACTGCTAGCTGTCAGGGTTCAAGGAGTACGAAACAGCCTATGACTACAGCGACGGCGCCCGCCCCCCAGGAAAAACTCAGCGGATCTATACGATTCACGTAAATGGCCTATTGTAAGGCGACTGATTTGCATGTATGTAAACTAGCAGGTGTTTGAAGGTTTAAAATTACCATGACATCAATGCTGAGTTATGTTAGCATGCCTATGGTGTTTCACATGATATATTAACATTAAGCTACCAGACTCTCGTTGTTTTGGTTGAAGATTTTGGTGTTTAAATATGAAATATTTAACCCTCTTTTGTTTTATACATCAGTTTTACAGTATACTTCAACAAATAAACAACTTTAAGCAAGTACACTTTTCCTCTTATTTGGAAAACTCTAAGCCAGGCTTTTCAGTCAGGTGTTAATGAATACTTTTTAAGGTGTGTTTTATTAAGTTTTAAGTGTGTTTTAATTAGTTTAAATGTTCTTAGCAGGTGCAGGAGGGTGAAATATATTTCTCTCTCTATGGCGAGTAGATCTGAAACGTAAGATATTTTCAAAACATTGCTGCCCACCTGGTATACAGCCCAGAGCTCTTTGATTTGTACAGGAAGTGCCTGAGTTCAGGGATGCCAACTTGAGTCACAGAATAGCTACGAGACCTCAGCGCCTCCTTCAGAGCTTGATAGGCACTGCGCTTACTCAGCCTCTCTAGAAACTTTTGCTTGCAGTCAGACATGTTAAAAAAGTCCTCTCGGTCAGTCGAGACCAGGATAAGGCACAGCTCCGACGCAGGTTCTAGGTAGGAAATGTGAGCATGGAAAAATCCTTCAGTGTTGAACTTTGGCAGACAGATGGGCGTCCAGCCTTCACCCTCTCGAAAAGATGAAGAGGAGCCAACGAGGTTGAAAACCAGGTGCAAGTCTATGTGGTGTAAGAACTGGTCCTTTTTCCTAACCAGAGTAACCAGGCGGTCTCCTGCCAGCAGAATGGAGAAAACAAGATTTTTGGATTTGGCCGCCTGTAGGCTCGACGAGATGACGTCCCTGGACGAGCTGGCCAGAGGAAGGCAGGTGACGGCGCTGAGCAGCAGGCCCGGGTCGTGGTCCAGGCGATACAGAAGGTTGTCAGTGAGGTACTCGGAACCAGCCAGCAGGCGCCGTAAATCATAGTTCTGCTTGTGCTGGAAGATGTGGTTGAGCTGGGTGAGGGTGAGGAGGCTGACAATCTGATAGTAGACATACTGTAGCTCCCTCAGCAGCTCTTTGTCTGACTGACACGTGCGGGACACACCCACGAGAACCAACGGACTCTTGGTGAGGAAAACCACTTTACATCCATCTGATAAAAGAGATCACACGGATAGAGTCAGTCTCCTTTCTTGCATACAGTGGAACCTCGGTCAAGGATTAAATTGTTACCATCGTAAAAGCTTTAAACTGTATAGTTCCAAGCGCCATACAGGTGGAAAAATACACAAAGGGTGAGGAATTACAGTACACTTAATATCCAGTCTGATTCAAACCACACTGTTTTGGAGGGTGGTATTGTCTCGTGCAACTGTGTACAGCTTTTTTTTTCCTTAACCAAGGCAAGTGATGGGGCTAGGACAAGGGTATTTATCTAAAATTTGAAAAGGTCCAGATCGACCAAATTTCTTGACGCAAAGGTCCGCAAGATCATCTAGTGTCTATATGTTGTGATATATATTTAAATAGCATCTACAGTCGTCTGCTTGTTATCAACACCTCAGTTCACATTACCCTGGCAAGAATTGTTTCTTTTTTTTTAATATGACTGGACAATAACCATCACTTTCTTTTTGGTTAGGTTTTGTTTAATTATTGTGATTTTCTGAAATGCCTGACAGTTTAATTTGAATCCCATTAAAAAATAAAATTGTGTTTCGCCTGGTCCTTCATGCTTTCTTTAAAAGAATTGTACACATCTTACAAATTCTGCGCAGGTAACAAAACATATGAGCACAACGGTGTGTTCTCTCATTTACCTAATAAAAGTAGGGCTGCAAATTCCAAATAAGAGCAGGTAAATGAAAAGAGAAACCTATAATCAAATAAAGTGCTTAACATCAGAAAAATAAAAAGGTTACAGCTTCCCCTTTTGAGACATTTTAGAGGTTTTGTTTGTTCAAAACTTTTACGTTTTGTTTCTTAATGGCGTTTGTCCGTCTTTAACTCAACTTCCAAGCCGAGTCTCTTACTCTCTCACCTCCTACGTTTCTCATTGTCTCTGTCTGGGCTGCTCACAGTCAGTGATTACCGCCTGAGATCTTAATTGATTGGCTGAAGGGGGTGGCTGAACTCACATGTGATTGGTCGGTACGGTTTGTCACGACCGTAACGCCTGTAATGCTGAACAGCTTAAAATAGAAGCGCACTGTATGTCTTGAATCATAACCTGTCTTTTTTTGGCTATGGTGTGGGTCCGTATGGGACTGCTTCTGAGTCCGGTTAGTGACCGTTGGGCTGGGTCATGCGAGGAGGTGAGCCTACACTTTCTCGCCTGAAGCGGCGACAAATTGGTATTTATTGTAAAAACCCACTGGCTAATTTGAACATTATGTAAATTAGCCGTTCTGCATTTCTACCCTACCTAATAGTAGCGAGGAAGTGCAAAACGGCACACGATCACAGACACTCATTCAGAAACCGGCAGATAACAAAACACTTACTTTGTTGAATAATTTCACATTTCAGAGGTGGACAGGCCCTCCAGAGGCCCAACTGTAAACCATCTGAATAGAAGCAATTAAAATTGTCCATAATTTGTCCCATTTGAAGGAAGATTGAGGTGTAATCCAGTTTATGTCATTGTTTTAAAACATTGTGACTTTTGAAACATGTTAACCACTATAAACTGTAAAAACAATCCACCACTCCTTAACTTTGATATCAAGCAATGCGTACGCTGAAGCTGGACAAGTATTGGGCCACCGCTGGAGTCATTCTGCTTTGAACTTGCTTGCTTACTACATGGAAATTCCTGTGTACACTTTTGTTCTATGCTGACATTTTTCCCTTCGCTCCTGTGACTGAGGCTGCTCATGCTTTGGCATACGTTTCCCACGATATGATGACATCTTGAGGGATGTCATGCATGATACTATTTCAAACATTTGAAAATGTTAACCCACAATAATTCTGATTCATGACTTTCTACTTTACGAGTACAGTACATTAAAAAAAAAAAATGTCCCCCTAATAGAAATACAGTACTTATTAGTGCTTATTAGCTTCAGTGTGTTCTCACCTGCATGGATGGAGCGGATGATGTTGTTCTTAGCCTCAACAAAAGATACGAGGGCCATCATCACACCCATGGTGCTGGACAGAGCCTCCTCTGTGCCATAACGGGTGTAAATTGGCTTTCCTGCCTCACTCAGCACAAACATGTGCTTTTTGTGGCTCCTCCATGCCTCGCTGGACACATCCTCCTCTTTGGTACTGCAGTCTGATGGAATATTCCGTTGCTCTACTATTTTCTCTTCCACCAGCACTCTGATATCCTCGGCACACTCTCGGGATTTGAGCACTTCAGCCTCCTTGCGAGCCTCTTCGGCCTCAGCAGTCAGATCCTCAAAGGACTGTGCGCGGACAAACATGGCACTTTTCTGACCTGCACCTGTATGAATCAGAGTCATTTACAGATGTATATGCATGTATATGATGTAGGATGCGTATGATCACGATGAACAAGATGCAGAAGGCGGGTGGGAGAAACGATCGAGCAGAAAAAGTGTAAAATACTACAACAAATTCTGACAATGACGAAAACAGACACAAAGGTCCACTAACTGGAACAGAAAAAAAAACTCTCTCCAAAATTGTCCACAATGTTATAGTAGGTAAACTATTCAACCTCTTGAGGTATGTCCCAAGAGTTTTATCCATGTTGATACAATGACTCGGTATTCAAGTGGTAGTGTAGAATTAGTAGTAGCATAATTCATGCGATCACTTTCACACCAAAGGGAGGTTAATAAGTGACAATGTCACACAACAAAATGGGTACTTTTTCCCAGCAGACACTGCGACTTGTCAAAGTAGAAGAGGCACTGGTGGAAACTTGAACGCTAACATTAACTAATGACGACTTTGTTCCATTTGTGGCCCCCATAAAGTCTGTTAGAGACTGAGCATGCATAATATCAGGAACCTGGACAAACACAACCGAATGCAACCAACATTACAACAGCCCTATTTCCATTTAACATATGAAGGATTGTCTACTTTTGAAGTAAACAGTGATTTATTTTTTTTATATTTATTTTGACTTGCAAATGACTCGTGCTCTTAGGTACTCATCTCTACATCATAAATATGTATTAGCAAATCTTTTGGAGACAATGTCACATAAAATTAGGCTAAAAAGTCGTAGACAGAAACTAGTTTTCACTGAGACTTGGGAAAAATTAGCTTCAGTACACAAAGCAAGGAAAAAGTCCTGAATCATCTCAAGACAATGTCAGCAACAGAATGCAGGTAACTGTTCTTCACTTTCATGTATTTACTACCATTTGTGTTCATTGTTCCATTGTTCTCCGTTCAATGCGATTGGATTGGAATTGTGCTTCGGGTCATTGTCATTGCTTAAAGAAGTTCCTCTTTATCTTTAGCTTGTTAGAAGAAGCCTGAAGGTCTTGTGCTATCAATGAATGGTGTTTGGAACTGTTCATAATTCCCTCCATCTTAGCTAAGAAATAACTGAAGAAAAGCAGCCGCAAAGCATGATTCTGTCACCTCCAACTTTATAATGACAGCCACAAAGTTCAACCTTCATTTCATCATCCATAATATATTTTTCTGCATGCATTTGGAGGATTTCAAGAGCGGTTTTGCAAAATGTAGCCAGGATTGAATGTTTTTCTTTTTAAGATAAGACTTCCGTTGTCACAAATACTAAATAGCCCGTACTTATCTAAGGTAACCACAACATTGGGAAGAATCTTGACTTGTACCTTCATATGTGTGGATATAAAAAGAGGCGTACATCTTAAAACCTCTCTTATTTGCTCCTCTGTGCTTTGGAGGAGGACTATCAAAATTCAATTCATTGTTGCCGGGAAGTTACTGTAAAAACCATATGAAATGTCAAACAGTATATTTAACTAATAGAGTTGAAATAGTACTTTGTTTTGGGGAATTTATGAATTGGAAAATGTCAGACGGCATGGAACTGCGGCTGAATTGTGGACAGCCTCACCTGGTTCAGTTCCCTCGACCAGACCTGGTGTGGGACTGTCTGCCCTCTCGGAGGAAAAACGGTGGACAGGTGTCAGGGTACCATTCTCCCATGGTACAGAAGGTCTTCGGCTTACTCCATCCATCACTATTACGGAGAGCACGTACACACACCTTGGAGAAAGTACACGCAAGAAATGAAAGCGATCATGACCAAACTTGTATTTATATACCTGTACATGAAAACCTAATGGCATATCATTACACACTTTTCATTCGGTACACCTGTATGATCTTCCTATAGAAAAAGTCTGACTTTAAAAAGATAACTGTAATAATACATTTACCTGTAGGCATGGTATAGTAGTAGTAGCACTAGTATTTTCATTCAGTCACCATACAGCACATGTGTCAGCCAGATCCGGCCCACCACATCATTTTATGTGGCCCGCGAAAGTAAATTAAAATTGCTCATTGTGTTCTGGTGTAATACCATTGAGATATTTGGAAGGATTTTTTTGTTACCAATCCCCCTTTGAAAAGAAATGTAATAGTTGAAAAACATGTTTTTATAGACCTCTGATTTCAAAACTGGTTATTCATCGATGTGTTGTGTATACTCTATGTAATAACAGTATATGAGGTAATCTTTCATTTATATGGGTTCACAGTCAAAGAGGACAAATGGGGAACAATTGAGGAGGAGTAAATTATATGTAAGGCCTTAAAACTTTTATAGAAATCTCGACTTGCACAGTATTGTTACTGTTTTAGAAATTTCGCATTTTACATAAGATACGTTTCCATGGTAATTTATCCTCTATCACAACTCCAAGGAATTTTGTGACAGAAACTCATTCAATACTAACATTAGAATTTTTAAACGTGATATCCCTTTTAATTTTTTCCCCCTAATACCCAAACACCATAAATTTGGTTTTCTTGATATTAAGAGATTATATTAAACCACAGTTTGAAAATTAGCTAGCTATCTCCACTCAAAGGTTATTTGAATTTTTTTTTTTTTTACTGGAACGAAACAAGGAAGTGTCATCTGTAAAAACGGCATAAGAGGTTTCTAATAGTTGGTTACGTTGGAGAGTTACATATAAGCGGCGAAATGTTTATATTTTTATAACACTTCTCAATATGAGAACAAACTCACTACTGTGACTCAGTTAAATCAAATATAACAATATGGAGAAAGCCCATTAAAATGCATGCACATTTCCGTGTGTAAGCTATCCGGATACACACGTTGTTGATGTTGTTGTTTTTTTATATAACCGACAGAAGGCAAACATAATGCGGATGAAAACTCCATCGACTTGGCAGCTAACTTTCGATTAGAGCAGCGACTTTACCAGCATGACTAGTGGTCGTGTCGCCGTTCATACGCAGGGGGAAAACACGTGAATAGCTCATGTCGTAAAAGTCCAAATGTCTTACCTTTCATTTCCAGAACTGTCTGTAGCTATGGTAAACACAGCTCTCTTCGAACAGTTGCCGCCGTAGTAAACATGCTAGCAGAGGAATCTTCTTTTTGACTTCCTGCTTGTCAACCATAGATATTTGCACGAATACGGGAGTGTGAATTGTGGGATATGAAGTTCTACCCCGTTTGCGATGCCAAATATACGAACATAGAGAAGCCGGCACAATTGTTGCGCATGCAACACGCACACAACGCTGTAAAGTCACAACAATAGAACTGGGAATAACCTTTAACAGGCAAAAAAAAAAAAAAGTTCAAACGTCCTCTATTGTTATTGCACTTGTTGGTGTTGGCAAAAGTAAAGTAAAGTAAACCTCATGAAAATTGGCAGAGAAATGAGCATGTTACGTATTTCACGGTACATGCATTGTCTTTGATGGGAACGTTGCCCCAGCAAACATGGCCGCCATTCCGGTACGTCAGCTCAACAGTTCGCTGGCGTAGCTCTTCATATCTACGGTACGCCGCCGAAAATTCAGACTTGATTAGCTGAGTAAGGTCACGTGGTATGGCTTCACACGCATATAATTGGTCTATGTTTCGTTCTGGACTCACGCACTACCGTAAAGCCGACAGTGGGTGCCGCAGTTAAAATAAAAGCGCCCCGTAAAATTGACCAGGGATCGTAATCCTCCTTTTTTGTCTGTAGTTCTGGGTCTGTATAGAACATCTTCTGCGTCCGTACCCGAACCCCTGTCCGCCATATACTGTATGATCAGGAAATAGAGGACAACGGTGTGAAGGAGGAGCCTGGACGCAGCCCCTGAACGCACCATACGTGGCGGGCCTCGTACTGTATTTGAACGTCGAGCGGCGAAGGAGCATCAACCGGGTTTTGTCGTAGCTCACTTCAGATTAACCGACACATTACAGATAACATATGGCATGCGTTTTTTACAACGGACTATGCAGTAACATCGCTTTGTCTTTTGGTATGTATGGCGACGACTGAGCAACTATCCGTGGAGGCTAAACGTTACTGTGTTGGCTAATGCGGCTCACGCTCAGCAAATTAGGCCAATTCGTTTGCAGTTTGCATAGATATTTGCGGAACACACCTGCGTCTTGATGTATAGTATAGCCCGCTTTGAGTGTTGACAACAGGACGATCGTTGGGTAATTAAGATGCCTATTCGAGCACATTGTGCGATTTGCTGCGATTTCTTCGATCACTCCAAAGATGTTGCTGCTGTCCCCTGCGGACACACTTTCCACCATGAATGGTAACGGCAGCTAAGAAAAGGCATCTTGGGTGTTTTAGTGTTTTAATTGTTTCATACCCCCCACCTACTAGCCTTCTGCAGTGGTTTCAAAAAGGCCCAACAAAAACATGCCCACGATGTCGGAAGCAGGTAATTTACGCATATATATCAACACGCTAGAAGCGCATGTTGATCTTAATTAAAAAGAGATACTTTCTCCTCTGTGTGTAGGTCAGCAACCGGCAAATCATCAGCAGGCTCTTCTTTGACGCTGATGGAGAGGAAACGCATTCTGCTGACCCAGAAAGTTTGGAGGTACCAATGAGAGCCAAACATTTCCAAATTTGCACGAAAACATTTGAGTTATATACTCACGCTGTGGTTCCCCATTCTCAGAATGAGCTTAATAGGCTGAGGGCCCTTTTAAGCGCTAAAGGTAAAACAATATATATAATTAGATGATGATGATTCCCGGTTAAACAGATGTTTTCCCCCCGCAGAGCGAGACTGTCGGGACAAACAGAAAACAGTAGATAGTTTGAAGGACTCGGTGGACAATCAGAAGAGAGACCTGGGCGGTATGCAGAAAGAGATTTCAAAGAAGGACATGTTGTGTTCTGCTCTCAAAGTATGCAATCTGTTCCTCCCCGTTTAAATGCATTTTGTCTTCGAACGCCTATCCCGCGCTGTCAACATCATGTTCATGATTTTGCTCCCAATTATTACGTCCCAGAAACAAATGGCTTATCTGGAGACTCAACATGAAGACTCTCAGGCTGCCAAGGACGAGGCCCGTAGACTGAGGACCAAAATAAAAACATTTGAAAGGTAACTGCACTCCAACTGGGCTCACATAAATCCATTTGTCCTCAAGCATACGTGTAAGTAATAGTCGTTCTGCTGCTGGCGTGTCTCCAGCCTGGATGTTTTGTTACAGGGCCAAAGAGCGGAGGTGGAGTCCATGATCACAGACATGGGTGTGAGTCATGCTGCTGTGGAGCAGCTCTCCATCTACTGTATCTCTCTCAAAAAGTACGTAAGACTTAGGCCCGGTACACACTAGTAGACTAGTAGTGCCTGTCTCAGCTGACTATGGGCGAGAGGTACACCCGAACTGGTCGCTAATTAATCACACGACATCTGTAAACAAACAACCATTCGCACTCCCATTCACACCTACGGGCAATTTAGAGTCTTCAATCAACCTACCGCGCATGTTTTGGGGATATGGGACGAAACCGGAGTACCCGGAGAAAACCCCCACAGGCACGGGTAGAACATGCAAACTCAACACAGTTTGAAAATTAGCTAGCTATCTCCACTCAAAGGTTTTGAACCTGGGTCCTCAGAAATGTGAGGCAGATGTGCTAACCAGTTGTTCACCGTGCCCCACAATAAATTAACATTAAAAAAATAAATAAAAACACTCACTTTTAATCTAATCGACAAAAAAAGCATTATTATTCGAGCTAGACTGATATGTTTCTTTTTAGGGCCAATACCAATTATTCCTAGTCAAGCAGGCCAATAACCGACATTTGAAGCTGAAGCTTAATTTGCAGTAAAAGGGAAAATGGTGACGTAAACATTTTGAATACTACTAACTCTAACACTTTGTAAACACTTTGCCTTTAAACACGTTTATTAAAAATCTTTTCAGACTTTCATGTTGTTGTTCTTTTTAAATTGTAGACATATTTGTTTTAAAATTATTCCAAAGTGAGGATAAGAAGTACGGAAAACGGATAGTGTTTCTGTGTCGTCTGGGTACAAATCGGCGCATTTTGATGACAAGCGCACATTAATGGGGTACTGTCTATCCAATCTGCACATTCACGCTGCACTTGCATTGGCAGATATCACATATGTTTCCGATTATTATTCACAAATGTAAGAGGCCTGATTACGCGCTGAAGCTATCCAATTCCATGCATCCGTCGCTACCTTGACTCCTATCCGATCTGTGGCACTTGAGAGTATAAAAATCTGAATTGTTACTTAAACCCTGCAGTGGAAACCCAACTTAATTCTCCATGAATGATTTGTTGTTATCCACATTTACATCACCTGCATTTAAAAAAAAAAAAAATTTTTTTTTTTTAGAGAGTATGACAACTTAAAGGGAAGCTTGAAGTCTTCTAATGACATGTGTGAGAGGCTAAGGAGAGAAGTGCTCACCTCCAACGACAAGGTTACCTCAATTTAGCAAGTCAATAATCATAAGGGTCATTTTCAAATAATTTGATCAATAATGGTAGACACTTGTAACAAAATCAAAGTTAGCATTTTTTTTTATGCCATGCTGAAACATATCCGATGAGTTTTTCCTGGGTTGGGTTGCCGTCGCTGTCGTCATAGACTGTTTCGTACTCCTTGAACGCTGTCAGCTGGATCCATTCCACACATCCACAATCCACACACAGATGTAATTGTGAATATTACTCCGCGGCGGACTAATATGCGAGCGCATCGGCCTGAGGTTCCGCCTGTGCGCTCGGGACCTGCTTTGGATAAGTCACAGGAGTTGACGAGACCAGAAAAAACACTTCTGCTGTTAAGAAGTAACGGTACCTTTACTTCGTTACAATGATCTAAATGTCGCTAGCTACTTTTATTGATCAATTATTGCTTATTTATCAACTATTTTGTGCGCGAGACTATGACTTTGACTTCCGCATTGGGCGCTGTTTGCGCCTACCCAATTTATGCGCTAATGACGTTTAAGTCTAGTTCACCAATCAAACGACACACGAAATGTGTGTCACATGACCTCACACAACGTCTTCTATCGGGCTTCCCGGACAAAAGTATTAACACGAGATAAGCCAGCCCGGCTGATTGTCGTGCCTTAAGTGGCTGCCATTTTGGGACGGTCGTCGTTACCATGAAGGCAACAGCGCGCTACTCGTGTTTACATTTGGACGAACAAAAACAACAGTTTTCATGTGCTGTAGTATTTGTCTGGCACTGTCTGCTCAAGTGTGGATATTTCAGCCCACTTCTAACTTTAGAAAACACCGTGCAGTAAATTGCGGATGTTGTCATTTTCACAGTGCATACACACAAACGCAGCAACATCAGAATTTGCACATTCACGTTATTTTATATTATTTTATTTTTTTGTAATGTTCATGCTGTGGTAAAACAAAATCAGAAGTTACTATTTACTCAGTACTTGAGTAATTATTTCACTGTATACTTTTTACTCTTAAGTCATTCTTTTGGATACTGCTTGAGTCACTTTATTGTCAAGTAACGGCACTCTTGAGTACATGATTTGGCGCACTCTACCCACCTCGGGCGGACGTCCTCTATTGTTACTCTTATGTTTAAGGAACATTTTTGCTCCTCAGATCAGCCAGTGTCGTATTTGTTGCACTGGTCTTTTTCGCATTGAGATGCTGCAGGTCGTGGTCCTGGTTGCGGTCTCAGCGGAACCGCGAAGCACACGTAACATCGGCGACAAGAGTTGATCCACTAGTACATCTTGTATTAATTAGGAAACACGCCTACAATTATCTAATTAGTTTACGGATGTTAATGTTAAATGTATTAAGCAACAGAGCGATGTTAGGGATTATGTTACAACACATAATGAACTAATTTCAAATTCAGAAATGGCCCATAAAAACAGAAAAATATTGTACTTAATATTTTCCTGGAGGCATTTGGGATTAACCTTTTTGAAGTTGGTTAGAGTGAAAAATGCAGTGAAACAGACTGATTTTAGTCAATTCATTTCCAGAATGAGCGTGCTTAAAGAGGAGGATGCTATTCATGTGGCACAGCTTGAAGCAGGCATCAGGTGGAGGTGGGCTTGGCTCAAGTTGGAGGCCAAAACAAACAAAGCAAAGAAATGAGGCAAATAGAATTTTAATCTTAAATTTGCACATCGACATGTACTTGAGTGGTGTAAATAAATGTTTTTCTGCGTGAAGAGATGTTTTTTATTATTATTTTTTGCTTTATTGTATACTCATCAGTCTTCCAGATTGCTTAATTTATGTTAAAATCAAATTCCCCCAGACCCTCCCCCCCTACAATTATTTTGTCACCTTTTTCATGCCTTTTGGTGTTTGCATGTCTGATTGCAACAACATAATGAGGCTCTCTCCATTGGCATTAACTGTTAAGACGGCTTGAGTGAAAAAGTAGGCGTGTTTGTAGTAGAACCAAAAAAATGAACTCTGGAGACACGAAGATGCATTTGTGTTAGTTTTCATGGAAAAAGCATATTAAGCAATAGGAGAAAAATCCTATAGATGTAAAAAATTTAATTGGCATCTTCCAAAAACATGTATTTCATGAAACTTAATTTGGGATACCTAACAGTAAAGACTTTTTGGCATTAAAAGTTTGAAAAATATTTTAAGGATTTTTTTTTCTTCGAAACAATTATGGCCTTTTGATGGATAACAATTGCTAATAATTCAAATACTCATATCAGTAAAATTAATTGATTTTCAAAAGGAAATCCAGTGGGCCATGTCTTGACCGTTATCAAATTATATGAAAATGACCCATAAGAGTTTGTTGGTTATTATGCTTATGTTTACATAACATTGTGTGTGTGTGTGTGTGATTCAGTTCCAAAAAGCTTCGGCTGAAGTGCATCAAAGGAAAGAGGACATGAAGTCGCTGCAACACGATCTAGCTAATGCTGACAAAGAGATATCTGTAAGGCAGCGCAACATAATGGTTTACATTTAGGCATCAAAAGAATCCTTGTTTTTATGCCTGCATCTGTGTCTTTCCACAGAGTTTAAAGAAGAAGGTGGAGTTTCTTCAGAAATCTCTGAGCACGCCAAAAAGGACAAATGAGGTGCTCAGTCGGCTCGTGTTTGAGAGGTACATTCCACCTATGAGAGCTGGATATAATGCTCCATACATTTCAATTTGGCCATTTTTTTATGTTTTTTTATTAATCGGGCTTTTCCTTGCTACCCTTTCAGCCCTGTTCCAATGGAGCTGAAACAGCCTTGCCTCCACCAGCCTATAGATGGCGATGACATTGACCTCAACTTAACCTATGATGTAACTACACCAGATGACGTGGCCAAGAGACCAGTAAAGATCCCAACCAAGAAGATGCGTTTAGATCATCAACCGTGTGTATTTTGCGTATTGCAGTGCTGGGGTTGCATATTGTTTTTTTGTCTTACCTCAAAATTAAATAACTAATGACTAATTGAAGTTTAATGCACTTAAATTTGTCAGGGCATCGGTATCCAAACACAATGAGAAGGCTTCAACGTTAAGCAAGGTAGCCTTTAGTGTTTCACAATGTCTGTTTCCAAATCGAAAGTATTTTTCACTCAGGGTATTTTTCCTCTTAGGCCCGAGAGAAGGATACAACCATGGATCCTTTCATGAGGAACTCTCTCCTCTTCAGAAACAAGACTTTTGGTGGCATGCTCGACCCTCGGAGGAAGCTTGGATCTGTATGTAAAAACAACCACCTTTTTCTTTTGAATGTCCAATCCAAAATGATTTTTTTTTTGTGTGTCTTTTGATCATTTAAAGTGCTTCTAATTTCAGGTGCATAGTGGTTATGATGGATTAGGAGGACGAACCAAATTCATCCAACCTGTATCCTCCTTTTGCACTCCATTGTTTTACATGTTAATTATGGTTTCCCTCAAATGGCCAGAAAATAGCTTAACTATGTTCAATTGATTTATAAAAAAAACAAAAAAAAGGGGGGGGGGGGTGGCTGTTTTTTTTTTTTTTTTTTTTTTTTTTTTTTTTTTTTTTTTTTTAAATGCTTGCAGTATCTCAATGTTATTAGAAGTGAAGTCAATTTGTAATTCATGGACAGATTTGAAAAAGAAACATGAAGCAGACGCACATGATTTGCTTTAGTGCGCCCTATGCTATGATTTGGTAGACAGATCTGGCCCCTGGGCATTGAGTTTAAAACCTTTGCCCTAAGAAATCGATGGTTTGAGTGCCATTTTGTCAACTTTTGACTTGTGTCCTAATCCGTAATAAATTCATATTAGCAGCATACCTATTTTTTTTACTTCCTCCATCTCCAAATGGCAAAACCAGGGATTAACAACAATAGATCATTTGTTACATGACCAGTGTAAGGTGAATGGCAATGTTCCTTAACCCAACCCTCCCACACAGTCTCCGTTGGCAGACATTCGCCCACTCAAAAAAGCTAGAAGAAAAAAGGTGAGCAGGCCTCCACCCAAGATGGTGTCATGCCTGACGTTGGACAGCTTCCTGGAGTGATGAGTGAGTCCCATGACAGGATGCAACATGACGTACGGCGCAGAGCTTTCATCATTCATCCTCAAACGGGACTCTTTCTAATCGCAATGAATTATTTAAAAGCAGTGAGGTGACTGACCACTTCGTGAGTTTTTTTTTTTTTGTGTGTGTGTAAAAGCACGTGTTTTTTTTATGTGTGGCTGTGAGTAAACATGCAAACATTTTCCAGAGGTGACTGTGCATCAATGTATCTGTGATCATGTGATTGATCAAGGGAATCTTATCTAACCCGTTTCAGTGAGCATTTTGAAAGCTGGTTATTTTAGCACTTATTTCAAATCTTCTGTGTTGTAGTGTATGCATTTCCAGTCGTCGCCATCAGCAGTAAACCAACTCCAATAATAAACAATATTTTTATTCATGTCTGCTCTCGGCGGTGCTTCATTGGTGCCTTCTCCAGCAGAGGGGTGTAGAACCCCTGAAGGTGAAGGTGCTTCACAAATGGTGTACTTTTTGGCTGCATTGCTTAGGTACATTTTAATTTAAGTTCTCCTGTGTTACAAGTATACACCATGTGGTCATCATTACTATGAAAAAGGATACAATTTACTCCATTGCCTTGTTTGTCCAAGTGATTGTGTTTTGGTGACAAGGTAAATGACCACTTTGACATTGTACTGCCATGATGCTTACAGACTGCTTTAAATGCTTTGCGCCAATAATACTGGAATGCTGAAAGCATTCCCAATTTTTAATAATGAATGTGTGGTGCATTTTCCAAACAATTTTCAGTGCAATCAACTGTTCAACCCCCCCCTGTCAGAGTAATCTATAACATTTAATATAACACAACAACTCATGCAGTGCTTTCGGAGCCAGTAAATATGTCCCATGAACCCCAAGAGATTTCCACAGTAGGCTATGTATCTTCCTGTGGATGAAAGGTGACCAGACAACTTATTTTTTTCTTAGACAGCAAATTTACAATTTGCAACAATGCCTTCCTTGGCAGCAGTAAATGAGCGTGTCTTTTTGTGCCGTATGACAACGGATTTTTACGCCGCTGCGATGAGTTTCTTGCGTGCCATTTGTAACTGCAAAATGTGTTGTGCCGAGGAGTTGGACCCTTGAATGCCAACATCCACTAATCACAAAAAGGTTGGGGAGCTGGGTTTGGGGGGGAAATTTCAGGATGAATGTAAAATGCCATAGGCCAGTTATAACTTATTGGTCAACTTCATTTGACCACCTCTAAAACCTTTGAACGCACATGTCCAACTGACTGAATTTTCCTAAAAGTGAATTGTTTGTGTACTGTATATGTGCCCTGCGATTGGCTGAATCTAAGGTGTATCCTACCCTGCTTCTCACCCAAAGTCAGCATGGGGGCGGTGGTCCGGTACCCATGCCCCTCCCTTTGGAACTGGGCGGGCTCGCTAGTTTAGCCCCTTGTTGTGGGTGGAGGGGGCCAGGCCCACCCTTTCTCAATGTGCCGGCTCAGCAACTCCGTATACCAGTTGACTAACATGCATGTGATATGGTCTTCATTCACTAATAAGTTCAATAGGCGTGCTATAAGCTTTAATTGCTTGTGCTCGGACCACTAATAACAACACAGGTTATACTAACATATCAATTCACAGGTTCTTACGGGTGTTCAGACACTAAAAAGGAATTCCACCGCACCACTCATCAGTAGCACTCCCTCGCTCATTTCCCACATTCTGTCCTGTCCTGCCCTTTTCTGTCCTCTCTCATCTTGTTCTCTTGGTTAATTATTGCATGTCCACACCGGGTGCCCCGATCCACTAATAAGAACACAGTTTGACTGCTGTAATGTTACTTGTGCTCAAATATCCAGACTAACTATTGTTCTGCTGTGGTTCTCACCCCTATTCCCCTTGTCCACTCTGTCCCCCTGTCTGTCCCCTAAAGCCCTTTTCTGGCTGGCAATAAACAGAATAATTAAAAAATGTTTTCAGACGTCAGGCGCACAAGAATATTCCATAAAATAAAAGGCCCATATTGTTTCAGCTGGTGTTTGAGAGACGTGACATGCAAGCATACGTGCGTGGCTGCTGTGGCATATACCCATTTTAATGTTCTGTCGTGTGTGACTGTGTGTGTACCTGCCGTGGCATACGTATTTTGTTTGTGTGCACGCGCTATTGTGAGTGTGGGCGCACTTGGATTTTTTTAGCGTTAAAATTTAGGGATGCACAATAACGTTTTTTTTCCCACCAATACTGACTTCTCCAAGCCAATACCAATACCCAATATACTTTTTTAAAAATGATTTATATCAGAGGCCAAGGCCAAATTTCCAGGCCAACGACCCCAAAATTGATGGAAAGCTGGAGCACGGGTCCCCTACTTATGTATATTGTATATAATTGTATTTAATATCACACTGGTTGTATAATAGAATCCCTTTTTATTCATCCATCCATATTCCATACCGCTATAAAATGTTTTATACTAACATATAATTTATTGTCATATACAGCGGCTGAAATAAGTATTTAACACGTCACCATTTTTTTCACTAAATATACTTCCAAAGGTCCTATTGACTTGAAGATTTCACCAGATGTTGGCAACAACCCAGGTAATCCGTGCATACGAAGAAAGTAGAACAAATAAGCTCAGACATGAAGTTGTGTGTAAAAATGTGAAATGACAAAGGGGGAAAGTATTGAACACAAAGAAAGGGAGTTGCAAAAAGGAAGGGAAAGCCAAGACAACACATAAAATCTATCAATAATAATGACAAGCCAGTTAAATACTGGGAGAATATAGTCTGGTCGGATGAGCGCAAAATTGAACTGTTTATCCAAACATAATGCACACCACATTTGGAGGAGAAATAGCACTGCATATAACCCTAAAAACACCATGCCAACAGTGAAGTTCAGAGGTGGGAACATGATGGTGTGGGGCTGATTTTCAGCAAATGGTACTGGTAAACGTCACATTATTCAATGAAGGATAAATGGGCAAATGTACCGAGACATTCTTGACAAAAATCCGCTGCCATCTACGAGCATGATGAAAATGAAATTAGGGTGGACATTTCAGCAGGATAATGATCTAAAACATACTGCCAAGGAAACTTGGTTCCAAAGAAAAAAAATTAAAGTTGCTAGAATGGTTTAGCCAATCATCTGACTTTAATCCAATCAGAAATCTATGAAAAGAGCAAACTCAAAGTCCATAAAAGAAGCCCACAGAACTTTCAAGATTTGAAGACTGCTTGTGTGGAGGAATCGGCCAAAATCACAAGAGCAATGCATGCGACTAGTTTCTCCATACGGGAGGCGTCTTGAACCTGTCATTGCAAACAGGGTTTTCTGCAAAGTATTAAATGAATACCAGTTGGCCTGTTCAATAATTTTCACTGTCATTTCACATTATTACACATAACTTAATTTGTGATCTTATTTGTTCTACTTTCTTTGTATGTATGGATGACTTGGCTTGCTCCCATCTGGTGAAATGTGCATGTCAATAGCACTTTTGGAAATATATTTAATGAGAAAAATGGTGATGTGTTAAATATATCATCGCTGTATCATATGTACAGAACATGTAATAGAAGAATAAAAGAATGTCTTTTTTATTTTCACTATACACAATTACAATTAGAATGAGATGCGATGAATTATGTACCGTAGTTTATTGTGCAATCAATACTATCGTATTGAGCATTAGTATTAATTAGTGAACTTATTTTTTTTTTTCAAAGTTAAATAATACACCGGTTCAAATATTCATGCGTTTTATTTTAAACAATATAAGAACGGCTCATCATTAATGTTCATGTTCATTTAAAGACATTTGAATTTGTGGCTGGGCAAAGAGTGCCGGGGGGGGGGGGGGGGGGGGGGGGGGGGGGGGGGAGTGTTGGTGTTGAGCAAGCCGTTAGAGGCGCATCATTGATGGATACGCACTTGCGCTTTTCCTGCCCAATGAAGGAGGCCCATTGTGTGTTTTGATGTTAGTTCCATTTGTAGATGATTTAAAGTACTATCCACTGGACAACTGTAGGAGCGGCGTTTGCGAGGTTTAGCTGTTTGTTACCTTAGCCCAATTGTACGTCCGCATATGGCCAAACCGCCCCCACTTGCTCCTCTGTAAGCTTGAGCTCCTAAGCAAGGCCGCTACTTCGTAGGCCACTGGGTCTTGCCGCGAGTGTCGTAGTTACAAACTCAAAGTTACTGGATGGGCGTAATTTCAGTGCTGGCAATAAAAAGCTAATTTACTGCAGATATTGACTGTTTTTGGTGTTGTAAGTGAAGAATTTTGGTCATAATATACAACCCCAATTCCAATGAAGTTGGGACGTTGTGTTAACCATAAATAAAAACAGAATACAATGATTTGCAAAGCATATTCAACCTATATTTAATTGACTACACTAAAAAGGCAAGATATTTGAAGCCATAAAAGTCTAAGTGAATGATTATTTGCTAAAAACCAAAAAGTTTAGCAGTTTAAACATTAAATATCTTGTCTTTGTAGTGTATTCAGTTAAATATAGGTTGAACATGGTTTGCAAATCATTGTATTCTGTTTTTGTTTATGTTTAACACAACGTCCCAACTTCATTGGAATTGGGGTTGTACATGACTGTCAGGAGCCAATGCAGCAGGCTGTCTGTGGCAACCAACGCACCGTTGAATTATACGACACTAGTTATCAGTCCAGTTTTTTGTGGTATCGGACCCGATGAGTGTGATGTCATTTTTCCCAATATTGTAGCGCCCCGATAATTATTGTGCATCTCTAATTAAAATGTGACACCCCCCCCCCCCCCCCCCACACACACACATTGATTGAATGCCCATTTATTGAACACGCTCTGGCTGATTGGATTTAGTATTGAGGCAGTCCTCTTCATCATGCAGTTTACATTTTGACATCACAAGACCTAGACAACACCTATTAATTGATCAACAGTACCATGCCATTGTTAGGCTTTAAACAGGATGTTCACAAAGGGAAATGGCCACTGAGCTTAAGAGTGTCATCAGCTGGTTGCAACAGAGATACGGAGAGACTGGAAGTATCACAAAAAGGCACAGAAGTGGACATCGTTGGAAATAAAAAAAAAAAAAAAAGAATCATGAGTGAATTTCGCCATTCAGCTCCTCGTTAGAGAGAAGCAACTTGTGCAAAGGTACTGGAAAATTTGACTTGTGCATTCAAAGGTTTAGAGGTCAAACTAAGTTCACCTGTGAATGTCATAGTGTGTTTAGGTTCATTGTGAAAGTTCACCTGAAGGTCGACTATCTCTAACTTTTTGTGAATAGTGTACACAAACAAAAAAATCCTTGCTGTGGTAGTTAACGTTCCTTCACAATAAGTTCTGTTAATTTTATCATTTTCGTCAAGGTGAGCTCTTCAGAGCAGATGGGTCCAGAGTGAAATAGTCATGGAGAATAAAGAAATCTAGGAACATTGCTGGTGTCATAGCTAAAAAGGAGGGGGGAGAACATCGCCCAAGATGCTGTAAATGCTTCTTTTCTTCTGTTTGACTGATCATGTCAGTAAGAGCGCTTGTGATGTCATGTGATGAATATCTCATTTGAGTCTCTTTTACTGTGACCTGTCTGGCTCAATCTTTGACTCTCCGTTCTGTTTGTCGTTAGATTTCTGCGATAGGTGTGTGGACACAGTGGCTGCCTGCACCACGGCTTTGAAGCTACGCTTTCGCTTCTGTACGTTCTGCTCCGGGTGGAAGATGATCACGTAGACTTTGGGGATGTAGAGCATGCCCAGGGACACTGTGGCACTCAGGCTCATAGACACCGTCAGGGTTGTAGTCTGGATGAACATCTAGAAAAGGAAGAAGTGAGATGAAAAATCTTTTTCACGCTTGCACATACTGGACTTCATTAGGTACACCCGAGAACCCATACAACCTACACTAACACGACAGATCAAAATAGGAGCAACCAACAAACTGAAACAAAAAATTAAAATAAAAGCAATATTTTAAGGGGAACCAAGGAAAAATTACATCTAAGCAGGAAGAAATGGAGACCGAAGTTCAAGGTGAAGTCTGTTGGTCCGTGGCAAGTAGTATAAGCAGACAACAGCAAAGAGGATGGCACTTGCAACCACAGACTAGTAAAACATCTCCATCATCTTGCTGCACACATTGAAGGATTTGACCTTCCTCAGGAAATACGGTCTGCTCATTACCTTCTTGTAAACAGCTTCCATGTTAATGCCCCATTCCAGTCCATGGTTCAAGTGTACTCTCAAGTACCTTTACTGCTGCACAATACAAGTACTTGTACAATCTTCTCCCCCTGATGGTGGGATAGACTGAGTGGTGTTCTCCTGTCCATCCCTAATACACCCCACTACCGCAGAGTCATCCGAGAGCTTCTGCAGATGCTCCATAGTATTGGAAGTCTGAGGTTTACAAGGTGAACAGGAATGGAGACCGAACAGTCCCTTGTGGTGCTCCAACATCACAGGGTGCTGAGATGCCAGGAGATGCCGGGCGATGAGACAGCCTTCCAAAGCATCTTAAGCTTCTTAACCGGCAGAAAAGGTTGGATGGTGTCGAATGCACTGGAGAAATCAAAGAACATGACTCTCACAGTACCTCTGCAATCATCCAGGTGTGAATGAGCAGAATGCCTCAGATAGGGGACAGCATTATCCATACCAACACGGGGCTGGTAGGCGAACGGCAGGGAGTCTTGTTTTGCTTGTGGTCGCAGGTGGGCCAGAACCAGTCTCTCCATCGTCTTCATGACTTGACGCCAGCGCAACAGGTCTGTAGATGTTGAGGCCAGATGAGGTGGCTTTTTTTGTTACCGGTACTATGCAGGGCTCCTCTTTGTATTCTGCAATGCAGGATGTGCATAGTGGTGCCATAACATTTGCAATAGCAAATGTCAGTAGCTAACAGGATAAAATGTGGTGTTACTGAAATACTCCCACCATGCTCACAAATCATCATGGTGACGTAACTATTTGAGGCACGTAAACAGATTATACTTCTGTTTTATTGGGCGTCTTTGGTTTGTCATTTTTGCATCTTTGTTTCACTGCACGAGGATACTATGTTCATGTTGTGCTTTTGAAGAGCACTCTGCTATTTGGTTGTGTTTTGTAGTCTACTAGATCAGTGATTTCCAAAGTGTGGTACGCAAGGCTCACTCTACTACTGGAATCACCAGGGCTGTCAAATGTTACGAAACATCAGTATTTTCTTACAGAAATCACTGAACGTTGACTTATTACGGAGGGAATACTGATTGTTCCGGATATTGGAAAATAAATCCAGCGTCCGACATTGAACAGCTGTTTGGCGCACGCTATTTTACTACGCCCACGGCTGCCAAGAAGCCAATGCGAAAGTTCTCTTTGCGTCTGGCGTCAACGCGTTGTAAGTCACTGATCTGACTATATGATATTCTGAATGAATAAATGGATAAGTACATCTAAAAACAATATTATATAAATCCATTTATAAGTGAATAAAGATTGATATACACAGTAAAATGAATAGCAATAAAAATATGAATAAATGAAAAAAATTATATAATATAATATAATAATAATAGATGATAACATTGAAAGCCAGTCTGTAAAAGTGCGTTTTTAAGATGTGATTTGCTTTTTTTTTTTTTTTTTTCTTTTGTTACCGGGGTGGAAAATACAATTGGCAAAGGCAAATTAATCCATTTATCGAATCCAATGAATTTTTGATGATGGCACGTCAAAATCTCATATACGGGTACTTTAATTTCAGCTGTAACTGCGTCCGCCATTACAAGGTTGATGTAATGAAAACATTAAAATGACAAACATTGATGCTACAACTTATTAACGATTATGATTATGGCTGTCACACGGTACTGTTCTTGACAAAATTTTGAAAATATGGAAATTTAGACAAATTTGGACAAATTGTTCTGTAAGTGAATTTTTATAGGTTTCAGCTCTGAATCAGTCAATTAAATGTTCAAATTGTGCATAATGTTTCACTGTCTTGGAGATTTTGTCATTTATTAAGTACAGTTCAGTTGTATTTAACTTGAAGTACAATGCATTTGCATCTCATTGTTTAGAACTGTTTGTTTACAAACATTTATTTGGGTACAATTTTTAACTTTTATGTGCAATATGTTTTAATTGAATCATTATTTTAATTCAGTTTTTTTTCCTAAATTCAAGTGCAGTGTTAATGTTCAAACTGAGGCTTACAATGTCAAATATACTTTTTAGGAATAAAACCTCTGCCTCATTTTTTATTAACCTACTAGCTATGTGCTGCTGTATTTTATTTTTAATGATCGTCATTACATTATTGGAAATCCAATTCTTTTGTGAGGTGGTGATTGGTGTTACAAGTTTGAGAACCATTTTTCTAGATCATCCACATAATTACTGAAATGATCAATAAAGACTAGTTTTGCTCCTTTATGTTTTTGTACTTCTTTGTTCATTCATCGCTTGCTAATCCACACAGCAATTTGTTTTTCACAATTCACAAATCTTGTGGCTGATTAAAAAACAAACAAACGCACATCATCACGTGGTTTGTTGTGAACATGAATCGTATCGAATAATCGAATCTTGAATGCATAAAATTCCATGAGGTTGTTGATCCTGTGCTATGCTATCCTATGCTTTGATGCATTAAGCCGTATTAAAAACACGGCACACTGCATGTACCAACAGGTGTCTTGGCCTTTTACATTCCAAAGCAGAAGCGGCACTGGTCCCCCACCGGCCTCTGTCACACTCCCACAGTCTGGTGCGAGATTTATGACCTGGTGTATGTATTCAGGAACGGAGGCTTTTATTTGTGGGCTTTGACTGACATCAACTCTCAGTGGCTTTTGCAAAGCCAACAGCAATAATCAAAGTCGACTTCCACTGAGATTGACTCTAATGAATGATGAACTCAGGCAAACTGTACTGCTTATAAATAAAACAACACACATGTGCCATAAATAAGTCATAAATTGTACACTACCAGATTCACATCTTTAGTAGTACCTCTGGTTTAATATCCGTTCAGAATGGTTTCTTTTACCAGCTTGACCTTGCTTTTTATCAGTCTCACTCAATGAACCCCTCCCCCATATCTGAAAGGAGCTGTGGTGATTTATGGATTGGATTTATGTGCTTATAGCCCAAGGCACGCTGATACACAGCCTTCAAAAAGTGAATGGTGCCTCCATATACTGTATGAATACAAACAGAAAGCAGGTATAACACCAACCCTCACATGGTCCTGCACATGTAGAAGGGATAAATAATATTTTCATGAGATGGACAAAAGTCTATATTTAGAACCCTTTTTTGAGTGATGATTTATTGAATGGGTTGTGAATCAAGAGGGTTTGTGTCCGTCTCTCAGTTCATCTGACCTATTTTCTTTGTCCTTTCTTATTTCTCTTTATTCCTATTTAGAGGAGATGAAAAGAATTTGAAAGCACTGCGGGCTTTAATTGTTTAGGCCTCACTGGTTTATAATACATCTCTCTATTAGTTAAGGCATTTCCGCTGTTTTTTAAATAATTTCCCAACAGTCATGTTCTTTGTGACAATAGAAATAGCTAACGAGGTAAAGGAAACACTGAAGCTCAGTAAGAGGAGGAAGGACGTCCTGTAAGCGTAACGGGAAGCAAATAGTAAGAGAGACAACCAACATCATGTGTGTGTCTGTGGGGCATCATCACCCCTGTTGTATTGCTTATTTTTAAGCAATAATTCTTTATGGGTTTTTACAGTATTTCGGCAGCGACTTTGGGTGAATTCCAGGACCTTTACTTTGACCAACTGGATTAGGCAATTCGCCTAAATGCTCCACAATTGGAACAGGTGTCCTAGACAGACAAGCTTAGTTGGAAAAGAATGACGCACTGTGGTGACTCCTAACGGGACAAGCCGAAAGGGGAAAAAAAATAAAAAATCCTACAGATGGGAAACACTAAATTGTGAAGCTTTTCTTTTTTACCTTCGCCATCTAGTATGGGCAGCGCACGGCATCAAAGTTTTGCTCACATCAAGGATTACCCTAATGAGGATAAAGCGGTACGGAAAATGAATGAATGATTGAAGCTTGTGGTAACCATAGTTACGGGCAGTAGCTTGAACTTGCCAAATAGTGATATACAGGATAACATGTTATCATGTCTTTCTTTTTTTTTTTTAAATAGTTTATAATGACATCATTAACCTACTCTTTTAAAATAAAATTGTAAAGCCTTTATTTTACCCTTATTTTAGAGTACCAACTTCACTTCTAGTCTGTTTCAGCTTTAGCTGTAGTTTGTTCAGTTTTTCTCCCCACATATGAAGCATTATACCTTCATTCCCAGCAGAACTGAACAAAATGCTTGGAAAGTACCTTCTCTGTAGATTGTGCAGTTCCAAAGAAGATGGGTACAAAGGCCAGCCAGATGATACAGGTGGTGTACATGGTGAAGCCAATGGGCTTCGCCTCATTGAAGGTCTCAGGAACTCCTCTGCTCTTGATGGCGTACACTGTGCAGGTGATCATCAGAACAATACTGTAGCTCAGACACAGGATGAGGGACAGATCGGACATGTCACACTTGAGAACTCCTCGGGCAAATTCGGGATTCGGAGGCTTCTGTTCTTCATAGTCTATGATGGTGTGCGGGGGCACCACGCCAAACCAAATGAACACACCAAGCACCTGGAGAGCAAGTGGTGTTATTAGTTTGGGTCCTAGCTAAATGTGACTAATCCCATTAGAAGAGACGCACATCTACCTGCACGGAGATAAGAATGAAGGTGATGATGAGCTGAGAAGTCGGACTGATGAACTTTGGTGGTGTAACCGACTTCTTTCCCTGTTCAAAGATGCGGTAGATCCGGTTGGTTTTTGTCAGCATGGCGGCGTAGCTGATGCACATTCCAAGCCCCAGAAGCAGCCTCCGGAAAGCGCACACTGCTACACTGGGCTCAGCAATCATGAGGAAAGTAATGAGGTAAATGAGGAAGATGCCCGTCAGCAGCACATAGCTGAGCTCTCTGCCGGAGGCGCGAACAATAGGGGTGTCATTAAAACGGATGAATGTGCCGATCACCCCCGTGGTGGCAAGGATGCCCAGAATTGCCAGGAAGACAGGGATTATGGCCCAGGGAGAGCTCCACTCCAACTTGATGATGGGCGTGGGCCGGCACCCTGTACGGTTTTTAAGGGGCCTCATGTCGAAGGCGCACATGTCACAGCTGAACTCGTCCAGAAGATACTGGTAGCCATCACAAAGCTCACAGTGCCAGCAGCAGGGAACGCCCTTCACCATCTTTTTCCTCTCACCGGGCTCGCATGGGAAGCTGCACACGGAATCTGGGATCTTGCGGTCACCGCCTGACCACTGCATCTCCTCTGGCTGGGAGAGAAGTAGTTACTGGATCGTTACTGCCATGTTCTAACCACACACCTTGTAGGGAGCTCCAACTGTGCTTCCAGTCAACAAAATGAGGGTCAAAATGTCTCATTTGTAGTTGTTAACTTTATACCAGAAGACAGATACTGCTCTTATGTTTGTCCAACTACTGTATGTAAAAAAATAAAAATAAATTGTAGAGAGACAGAAGCCAATTTTCTTATTTGCTGAAATAAGTAACTGACTTTAACAGACTGAAAACAGGAGAAAAACAGCGAACCGGTAAATTCTGAAAGTAGTTTTGGACATTTATATTCATAAAAATATAAATATTAATTATAAAAAATGTTCTTTACTATCAATTTAATTAATCAGATTTAATGTTTTCAATGAAGTGTTGATGTATAGGCACTTAATTAGCTTCAAACGATAATCATTTTAAGTGGAGCTGCCATAGATTTGGAGCTCTGCAAAAAAATCTCCCCCTCCTCATCAATGGCACAAATTGAAAATTTGGTCAAATTGGGTCAGTCATGGACCCTTGGAATCATTGCCAATTCCTCGTAGCATAACAAGGAAATAGGTATTGGGTGGTATGAATGTATACATTTTGGTGCTGCTCAAAACTAGAACTTTCCGTTCTGGGCGGATCATTTCTAGTCTGTAAACCCAACCAGCAAATGCATATCAGTTGTGTTGCTCAATAGAAACAATTTTTCGTATGAAAAACAAATATTTACATTGAGTCGGAGGTTGTTTGTCCATTGGCCAATGTCCTTATAGCCAGGGTTACTGACATTGGAAAGCTGGTACTGGAAGATGTCATATCGACCAGGTGCGTCTCCATTCTCGTTGAACATCACACCAGTTCCTGCACTTCCTGTTGGGTGGAAGAATTATTTTAATAGCCTGGAAACTTCTACGATATCCAAACTCTCAAAACGTCTTGAAAAGCAAACACCCACATGTTATTAAGTACAGCTAATGCTTGCTTATGTCCCTCTTGTGCCATCCTGTGAAAGCTAAGTGCACGATGGGATTTAGTGAAGACTCTCCTGCACTTCAATGGTCTTTCAGTACACTGTGCTCTGTTGCCCTAACGTGATTGGATGTTCCTTTCAGTTGCCTGTAGGCGAACAATCAGAAAAACCCTCCATTCAAGCCAAGGTCATCCAGCAAGAAGCGAGCAGTAAATACGTATGCTTTCACAGAACACCTTTTCCCTTTTGCAAAACGGACTTTTTTTTTCTTTTTTTTTGTTTTCTTTTATGAAACATGATGAAAAGCGTTCAACATGGAGTGAGCCGGAGGGATGTACTGTCTTCTAGTCTTGCTTGATACATTAGCAGACACATCTCAAGGTCTGCTGACTTCCTTTTAACAGTTTTTTTTTTTTCCCCCGCTAAAGTTCCTCATATCAACCTTGCAGAAAGCCAAAGTCAAATCATTTTTTCATGAGCATCACCGCGCAAGAGGGGTCAGAGAAAAGTCAATGTTAAAATCGTACCATTAAAATTGACGGAGTGAATGTATTGGAGGAGCATGCGTCCCTCCACGGGATCCATCTTGTCGCAAACGCCCATCGAGCCGGGACACAGGTCCATGTGCATGCTGTGTAAGGCGTGAGCCATTGCATAGACTGCATCGATCACAAACTGCACCTTCCCCTCCTGTTCATACTGAGAGTCTCGACTTATTCTTTCTTCACCTACCGGAACGCAGACGTGTCACATAATAAACTCTATTTATCATTCTTTATCATTCTTCAATTACATTGTAATGTCAAACCTACCTGTACATTTCCTTCTGTCTGCTTCATATTTGATGCCAGGCCGTGTTAGTTTGCACTTGAAGTCATCCTCCCAAAATTCAGCAAACCAAATGTTTCTTCTATTGTTTTCCAGAGATCTTGACGTGAAGTACTGGTCGAATCCTGAATGATTTTGCAAAATTCTTATTTTATATTTCTTGTTTCATGACATGAAAAATTAGATGGTATCTGAACTTTGAAGGGTCTGGGACAAAAAGATTAATTTCTTGTATTTGTTGCTTTTGACTTCACCATAAATGTCAGACATCACACGATACTATAGATGCTCAGAGCTATTTCCGCCATTCAGTTTTAGTTCCTGTAAATATTAAATTTCTCTATTTCACCTACCGTCAATGGAGGCTCTTTTTGGCAGGATTGTGACGGCACCCTCCGCCACTTCCTCCTGGTCTTGGATGGGGGAATTCTTGGCCCCCCAGCTGTCAGAGCCAACAAATAGAAAGTGGCCGGTCAGATTGGCCTTTTTGGCAGCTTCCAACACTCGCCTGGAAGGAAACACATTCCAATAAAGTCTTAAGTCATTCCTCAGTTTATAGGACCGAGAGGGATCAGACAGGATGCATGAAAATACAGCAAAATGCAGTTTTAAAATATGTTGCTCCGCTCAAAACAATGTACTTGAATATTTTGCAATCACTGCCTCACTTCTCATCTTGATTACTCTTGCAATATGGATTAATCAAATACCATGACCTTTTTCCTTTGCTCCTGAAAAATTTAAGATTTAATTAAGATAAATTTTGAGTAATTGCTTCAATGCTAATTATCCTGATAATGGAGTGCAATGTCCAAATCATTTGCGTTCTCTTGCATTGTGCTTCGATTCTGACATTATTGATTTCCCTAATATGATTCTAGTCACAATTATTTAAGATTTTTATCCAACCTCTTTTCCTTCCAGAAGATGATGTTGCACCACCGTCCTTTCGGCTTTTTTAAATGGCTAAATATTGCCAAATATTAGTGTTTACATCCACGTTCTGTTTTCTTTGGTTGATGCATCGTAATCATTTGATTCTTCTGACTCTGACACTGAGTTGCATCTTTCATATAGTTTCTTTGAAATGCATATGTTCTTGCCTCCATCATGATGACCTTTTCTTGCTATAACATGCATCGACTCACTTGATGTCGTCCTCATTGGCAAAGATGATGACCCCACGAGCATTCGATGTCTCCATCAGTCTCTTGATGATCTTTTCAAACTCCCCAGTTCTGGGCTCTCTTGGAATTTTTATGGACTGTGCAATACACAGCCCCCCTGTGTTGGACATAACCATTCATTTTGTTTTTGCCTGCCTCTGTATCACATGATACATAATTGTCCACAAAAAAACACAGAAAATATACACAGTATCATCAACAAACAGCATACGTTACCTTGCTGAAATATGGTGTTCATATGACAAGTGATTATTCTTTTGGTGATCAGATATGATGTTTATTTTAATATAAGCAGTGTAACTAATGGATGCATGGGACATCTTAGGGGTACACTAAATTCAATGCGCTCTAATCCTCCACATTGTCCTTTCGGATGAACCCTTGCTCATCATTGGGGTATATCTTTTTGAAGACTTTGTAATGTAATGCGTTTTGCTGGTCGCAATAATGAGCCATGAACCTACACTTTGTTAAGAAGGTGTTGCTACAAAAACAATACTGTGTCACTGTGTTCTGCTATTACTGTAACTGGCATATACTGTACTTGCGGACACCTAGAATAAACTTTAAAATGCATGCGCACATCGGCCCTTTTGAATTTTGATTTTATTGTTTTGATATTGAAATTGTTTTTGTTTTTTTCTCATTTTTTTTTCTTTTTACAACCCCTATTCCAATGAAGTTGGGACGTTGTGTTAAACATAAATAAAAACAGAATACAATGATTTGCAAATCATGTACAACCTATATTTTAATTCAATACACAACAAAGACAAGCTATTTAATGTTCAAACTGATAAACTTTATTTTTTTTAACAAATAATCATTAACTTAGAATTTTATGGCTGCAACACGTTCCAAAAAAGCTGGGACAGGGTCATGTTTACCACTGTGTTACATCACCTTTTCTTTTAACAACATTCAATAACCGTTTGGGAACTAAGGACACTAATTGTTGCAGCTTTCTAGGTGGAATTCTTTCCCATTCTTGCTTGATGTACAGCTTCAGCTGTTCAACAGTCCGGGGTCTCCGTTGTCGTATTTTACGCTTCATAATGCGCCACACATTTTCAATGGGAGACAGGTCTGGACTGCAGGCAGGCCAGTCTAGTACCCGCACTCTTTTACTATGAAGCCACGCTGTTGTAACACGTGCAGAATGTGGTTTGGCATTGTCTTGCTGAAATAAGCAGGGGTGTCCATGAAAAAGACGTTGCTTGGATGGCAGCATATGTTTCTCCAAAACCTGTATGTACCTTTCAGCATTAATGTTGCCTTCACAGATGTGTATGTTACCCATGCCATTAGCACAAACACAGCCCCATACCATCACAGATGCTGGCTTTTGAACTTTACGTCCATAACAGTCCGGATGGTTCTTTTCCTCTTTGGCCCGGAGGACACGACGTCCACAATTTCCCAAAACAATTTGAAATGTGGACTCGTCGGACCACAGAACACTTTTCCACTTTGCATCAGTCCATCTTAGATGAGCTTGGGCCCAGAGAAGCCGGCGGGCGCCGTTTCTGGGTGTTGTTGATAAATGGCTTTTGCTTTGCATAGTAGAGTTTCAAGTTGCACTTACAGATGTAGCGCCGAACTGTATTTACTGACATTTGTTTTCTGAAGTGTTCTTGAGCCCATGTGGTGATATCCTTTACACATTGATGTCAGTTTTTGATGCAGTTCCGCCTGAGGGATCGAAGGTCACGGGCATTCAATGTTGGTTTTTGACCTTGCCGCAGTGATTTCTCCAGATTCTCTGAACCTTTTGATGATATTATGGACCATAGATGATGAAATCCCTAAATTCCTTGCAATTGTACGTTGAGGAACATTGTCCTTAAACTGTTCAACTATTTTCTCACGCACTTGTTCACAAAGAGGTGAACCTCGCCCCATCTTTGCTTGTGAATGACTTGAGCAATTCAGAGAAGCTCCTTTTATACCCAATCATGGCACACACCTGTTCCCAATTAGCCTGTCCACCTGTGGGATGTTCCAAACAGGTGTTTGATGAGCATTCTCAACTTTCTCAGTCTTTTTTGCCACCTGTCCCAGCTTTTTTGGAACGTGTTGCAGCCATAAAATTCTAAGTTAATGATTATTTGCTAAAAACAATAAAGTTTATCAGTTTGAACATTAAATATATTGTCTTTGTAGTGTATTCAATTTAATATAGGTTGAACATGATTTGCAAATCATTGTATTCTGTTTTTATTTATTTTTAACACAACGTCCCAACTTAAAAATGTTAAAAATGGTCCAGTGTAAACAGGCTCTATAGCTGTTACTCAAATTTAGCTCAGCTTCTCTCATTGAAACAAGAGTCAAGAGCCTGTGTGCTGGATATTAAATTCCTATTAATGTGACTGCAGTGGACTCAGAAACACAACCTGCTTCTCTGGATATCTGGAGGAAAGCATCGACTCCACTCTCGCCGTAGTTGCCCTCTGATGCTAGAGTTGAGACGTAGTTCCAGCCCATGGCTTTAACGATGTCCACCATGGCCTGGGCCTGGTAAGAATCAGGAGGTACCACACGGGAGAAGAACTCATATCGGCTATTGTCGCTCAACTCCGGCGCAGTGGAGGCATAGCTGATTTGGGGGATCTGAAACACATGAATGGTAACAAAAAGTGGAAAACGTGAGCTGCTTGTAACCTTGTTTTGAAAGCGGTAGCCCAGATTTCCATTTTAGAACCACTCCTGTTCTTTATTTACTCAATGCCAATAATCTCTGTAAAAATCTTTTTACAGACACTTTTCACGTGACGGCTGCTTGCTACTCCTATTGAATGTAAAATCTCTTGTATGTTTACTTTTGAGACATTCAATGTACAGTGCATTTAATTACTGACAAATCCATATTTGTTGCGAACCAGCAACAACCCACAGTGAAGAGTTGCAATTGAAATGGTTAAAAATATCAATATTTCAGTATATTATTTAGAAACATCTTATTGGTGCATTAGTCATCTTAAAGGACAAATTATAGTATAATTGTTCGCAACTTAAAAAACAGTTCCCAGGTGTCTCAACAGCATGTTTGTGATATGCTTTCATCAAAATACGGATATACGGATCAAGAATTAAAGTTCCTTTGCATCCCTTATTCTTTGTCTTGCTGAAATTAGCTTATTTTGAGGGGGTGGTCCTGTAATACAAGTGAGGTACTGCTCACACCACTCCATATACGACTTGGCCAACGCTGACTTTACCATGATGGTGGCTGCACGTTGAGCCCCGTACCTAAAAATAATTTGTGAAAAGTGCATGAAAGCCCACACACAGACAGCACGGTTTGAATTTTTTCTTGTGAATTTAGCACTTCTTCGCCAACTTGGTGAATTTCACTTGTCGGATCTATGGAGGTGGCCATACACAAATCTCATTACATAGTGTTTAATCTCACAACCGTGTTGGGTCTTTTATATATGAATAATTAGTTTTCTTATGTGTACAGTACGATATGTCTATGATCTCTTCTTGGCCAAGTCCCTCTTGTAAAATATCTTGGATTTCAATAAGGATTTTACTTAGTTAAATAAAGGATGAAATCATATTATACAGTAGATAAAAGGATGCATGTGACATTTATGTTGAGGTCTGACACACTGCAGGGGATTAACATCCAAAAAGTGGACAATCATAGAGAGAATTCCTCTCTCAGTAATTCTCAGAAAGAAGACAACTTTGCAGTGTGCTCTGCCCCGGTTTGCGCTGAGGCTATGGCATCATTGTGAAGTACAGATGGTCGGAAACGCAGCTGTAATAGCATTTGTTTGAAAGGGAAAATAGACGAGAAGATTAATTCAAAGGTGTACTACATCTTTAATGACTTAGTTTACGTGGCCTGTTTCGACCCTGACCCTACTAATGCCGGTGTCTATGTGTGGCTTAATGGTGGACCCTCTGGAGCCACATAGAGAGAAAGGTAGACACAAGGGGTAGTGAAGGGAGAAGAAGAGACGAGCAGGAGAACCATTTCACAGATTATCTGGAAGGATTAGAGGGGTTTTAGTCAAATTACATTAAGCACAGAGGGAGAGACAGAGATCAAGGGACTAGAAAAAGGTTAGCATTTCTCACTTGTAAGCCATACAATATATTTAATTCTGTAGTGCGGTTTGCTGCTTTGCGTTTAACCCCATCGAGCTCAAGTTAACTGGTACTCCATCCACTTCAGCGAGGGCTGATCTTCCAAATGAAAACTCTTCAAGCACTGCGGCATAGTGTTACTATGGCCCAACAACACTGTTGACTCCAAATTCCCTGCCATCCTATCAGTATTGTAGCATTTGGTTGAATGTGTGGAATATATCCCGACACATCTCACAATTCATCATGTCACTTCTGTCAACAGTTATATAATCAATAAACACAATTTAGCCTGAGATGTAATAGACTTTGGCTCATGAGCTGTTCCTTTCCTTCTCACTACTATTCTCCATTAAATACAGTATTATGAAACAAGTTGACCTTGGTTTCATCATTTAAAATCTGACTCCAGAAGGTGGGCAGCATTAGTTAACTAGAGTTTCCAGACAGAGTGAAGTTTCTCTTTGCTGTCCTTGAATTTGACCACGTTTATACCTTGTTATAAACACTCTGGATTTATATTCATGAAAGGCACCTCCTGATTGTGGATTCTGCCAGTGATGTACCTACCTTCTCCAGAATATTCTTGATTTTGGTTGTTGTGGAAGATTTTTTATTTTTTTTCACCAGCAAGAGGATTCTGCCATCATCTTGAGCTGCCTTTCATGAATAGCAACTCAAATTGAATATTCCTCAGTGAACGTCAGTCACCTAATCTCAACCCAGTCGTAATTGACTTAGGTGAGCTGCCCATTTCTGAAAATGTATATGTAAGGATTCAGATTCAGATTTTGGCCTGTGACATATTTGCGTGTGGCAACGTGCCCACTAAAAATACATTTAATACTTTTTTTAAACAGGGTTTTGTTTTCAAGTTTTCTGTAATTTTATTGATCCTTTGAGTATTTTACTTGAAGCCTTCAGTGACATTATATTAAAGGAACAATGAGCATTTTTTTTTCTTGTATTTTTTTTAAATTATTATTATTATTTTTTACTTTTAACAGTTCTCAGGTGTCTAACTTGGCTGTACAATACTTTTGTCAAAATGCCCCAAACATCAAGAGTTACAGCACACTTTTTACCCCAAACCTCAGAGCCTGTTTCGGGCCGGACCCGCAGGAGTCTAACCTCTTACTTCACACACTCTGCACATTTTTAGTACTCACACTGTATATACTGCGCACATTGGGCACACTCATATCTCATTCAGGGTCCCCTGGGGGACTGGCACCAGGTATGGTGGGGCAAGCGATTAAAATAAGCAGAGGGAGTATTTCAAACTCCCCTGTTGCACAGCAAAACTGTTCCAGTACAAAGGCATACAGATCCACCATTCTGCAAGGCCATGCAGCTGAACAGGACAGGTTAAAAAAATACAATAAATAAATAAAAAAAGATTTACTTGGTTGTTTAATTTGACACTTTATTGTATGGAGGGCTGGCTCACCCATTTGGCAATAGGTGAATGCTAAGAGCGCCACAAAATTGGGGGAAAACATGCATTTAATCTAGTATTTAATATTCTGTAATTATATTAAAAGTAGTTAGTATTAACTCTTAGAATGAAAAGGCTAACATAGATTCGGATGTGCTCCCCTCCCCTCCTCCACAAACATTTTCACCAGCAGATGCAGAAAGAGAGCTGTCTGCATCATCAAAGACTAAACCCACCCCGCACAGCTTCTCTTCTATCCTTGCCCCTCAGGCAGGAGGGTACAGAGCATCCAGTGCAGGACCACCAGGCTGGGGAACATCTTCTTTTCAGGAGCTGTTAACCTCGAACAGTGTTCTGTAGCCCCGGCATCACTCCCCATGCCTATTCATCCCTGCATGATGAACACTGTATTTCAAGTTCAATTGACCATGTAAATATCAATTAAAGTATAATGTATTTCTATTTCTACACATTCACATCCTTGCTGCTTTTGATTCTTTGCCCACACCCACATCTGTAGATTAATATCTTATCTTTTTCATCTTAATTCTTTTTATCTTATTTTTGTATTCTATTTATATATCTTATATGGCTAATCTGGGATCGCAGGTATCGTATTTTGTGCCATATCATGTGTAAATAGGTAATGGTTGGTACGAAAAAAATTCTTTGAATCCTTGAATATGAAGGATAATTCAATATTTATCATCACAGTAAGAGTGTTACTACATTGTTAGCTGTAAACCCAGGCAAATGTTAGAGAAAAAATGTATTTTTCTAAAAAACATAAGTATATATACAATTTATTTCATACTCCATATTGTTGTTCATTTAGTTTTAATAGGTGTGATCAATGAAAAAAACATTGCATTTGTCATATGTGTGTGTGTTCCGGGTTTTGTCTTCCCCCCCTGTTTCACACACACCTGCTCATGTGAGCATCTTCATCACCTGTGCCTCGTTCACCCTAATTACCCCTTGTATATAACCTCGTGTCTCATTTCCTCTCGTTGCCAGTTCGTTGTACCTTGTTGTCGCGTTCCAGCATTCCTTGTTTCCACGTCATAGATTCACAGTAAGACCTGACCCTGTTCCGATTATCGACCTTGCCTCTTTGCCTCGTGTTTTTGGATACTGTTGCCTCTCTTGGATTGCCTGCCTGTGTACCGACCTATGCCCGTCTATTAAACCTCTCTTTTTGGAAACTGTCAATTTGTTTTGGAGTCGTGCATTTTTGGGTCCTATCCTCTGTTCCGTTCATGACAGAACGAACTGGCCATAACATGGACCCAGCAGACTCAGACCCGGTGCGCAAAGCCCTTCAAGCGCAGGGTCAACGCCTCGCGAAGCAGGATGAGCAGATTGCCGCCCTCCACCTTCATCTAGAGGGACTGTCAAGGAATCAGGACAATATGATGAGACAGGTGGCCTCGCAGTTTGAACTTCTTTTGAAATTTTTTCAAGAGAAGGAACCAGTGGGCACCACACCCAGTACTGCCACGGTATTTCCGTGTGAAGTAGTCACCATGCAGCCACCTGCCACCTCCGCTGCTGTCTGCCCACAGCTCTCTCGACCGGAGAGGTTCTCTGGAGAATCTGGGAACATTAAGCCGTTCATCACGCAGTGCGAACTCCACTTTGAACTGCAGGCAGCCGCCTTCCCCACCGAGCGGGCAAAGATCGCATTCGTCATTTCCCACCTGACTGGTCGTGCGGAGGCGTGGGCTACTGCTGAATGGAGCCGCAATTCCGCCGCGTGTCATTCATGGGCTTTTTTCGTCAAGACTATGGAGCAATTTTTTCAATTTTCCACTCCTGATCGTGAGGCAGCTCGCTCCCTTGTCACCTTACAACAAGGCAAGCGCAGGGTGTCAGATTACGCGATTGAGTTTCGCATTCTAGCAGCTGAGACTCATTGGAATAATCGGGCGCTACTCGATGCCTTTTTTCAAGGACTATCCCCCGCCGTCAAGGATCATTTAGTCCCGCTAGACCTGCCACCCGATTTGGACACTCTCATCGCTCTCGCCCTCAAGATCAACAGAAGGCTTTTGGATCGCGAGCTGGATGGAGATTGGCGGAGGGATGCTTCACCGCGCACTTGGAGGATGAGCCTCGGTGACAAGCCAAACCAAGGCAGATTCCCTGCTGCCAGTCTCAATCCACTGGCTAGCGTCACCACGGATGAGCCCATGCAACGGGGCAGGTTCCGTCTCTCCTCTGAGGAACGTCAACGCCGGCTGAGGTTCTGATGCCGGAACCGTCTACTGTGGTCAGTTGGGTCATTCCGTGAGCAACTGTCACGTCAAAGTTGCCGGTGCCGGTAGCCAGGGCACGGGAGAGGTGAGTCTGAATTTCATTAAGGAAGACCCTACACGGGTTCTTCCTAAAGTGACACTATGCTCTCCTGATTTATCTCAAGTGCCCACCTGTTATCAGGATATTAAAGATGTTTTTTCCAAGTCCAAGGCCAAATCCCTTCCACCCCACAGACCTTATGACTGTGCTATTGACTTGCTGCCTGGAACCACACCCCCACGAGGGAGGTTGTTCTCTCTTTCAGGGCCGGAACACAAGGCCATGAAGGAATACGTAGAAGAATCACTGGCAGCCGAGATCATTCGCCCATCTTCATCCCCTGCGGGAGCAGGATTTTTCTTCGTGGACAAGAAAGACAAGACCCTGCGACCCTGTATCGATTACCGGGGTCTCAATGAGATCACGGTAAAAAACAGGTACCCTCTTCCTCTCATCTCCACCGCCTTTGAGTTCCTGGAGGGAGCCAAGATTTTCACAAAACTGGACTTAAGAAATGCATATCATCTAGTCAGGATAAGGGAGGGGGATGAATGGAAAACAGCATTTAACACACCAACGGGACATTATGAATATTTGGTAATGCCTTTTGGGCTTACTAACGCTCCAGCTGTTTTCCAGAACCTTGTCAACGATGTCCTGCGCGACATGTTGAATGTTTATGTTTTTGTTTATTTCGATGATATTCTGATATTCTCCCCGGATGAGGAGACTCACATTATTCATGTCTGCTCTGTTTTGCAGCAGTTACTGCAGAATCAACTCTGTCAAGGCTGAGAAATGTGAGTTCCACCAGGCGTCCGTTTCTTTTCTGGGTTTCGTCCTGTCTCAAGGTGAAGTCAAGATGGACCCTTGCAAAGTCGATGCCGTTATTAATTGGCCTACTCCCACGTCACGCAAAGATGTACAAAGGTTCTTAGGGTTCGCAAACCTCTACAGGAAATTCATCAGGAATTTCAGTTCTATAGCCTCTCCTTTGCATGATCTTACCTCGCCACACAAACCTTTTGTATGGAACCCGCTTTGTCATGCAGCTTTTCAAAAACTTAAGTCGAGCTTTACCTCCGCTCCCATCCTTACTTTGCCAGATATCAAACAGCAGTTTGTGGTAGAAGTCGATGCGTCTGATGCCGGAATAGGAGCAGTGCTCTCCCAGAAGTCTCAAGGATGAGAAGTTACATCCTTGTGCGTTTCTCTCCAAAAAATTTACCCCAGCTGAAAAAAAATTGACATTGGCGACCGTGAACTGTTGGCAGTCAAGGTGGCTTTGATGGAGTGGAGGCACTGGCTAGAGGGGGCACATACTCCGTTTTTAGTATGGACAGATCACAAGAACCTTGAATATATTAAAACTGCCAAAAGATTAAATGCGAGGCAGGCTAGATGGGCTCTTTTCTTCTCTAGATTTAATTTTACGTTATCATACCGACCGGGTTCTAAAAATGGTAAGCCAGATGCTTTGTCACGCATTTTCTCCGAGGAGAGTTCTTTGTCCGACCCTAAGACTATTTTGCCTAAGTCATGCTTCATTTCCGCTTTTGTTTGGGACATTGAGACTGCGGTTGAAGGGGCTCTGAAAGACACTCCTAGCCCTGAAGATTGCCCCGAGAACAGGCTTTATGTGGTTCCGACCTTAAGGGGAAAAGTCATCCACTGGGCTCACACGAACCGAACGCTATGTCACCCAGGCATTGCCAAGACGCTATCAGTGGTCGAACAGCGCTTTTGGTGGCCTAATGTTAGGAGGGATGTTAGCGATTACGTCAATGCTTGCCAGGTATGTGCTGCTAACAAGGCCTCTCATCAATGTCCTTCTGGGGAGTTGCGACCCCTGCCAATACCACAACGTCCTTGGTCAGACATTTCCTTAGACTTTGTTACAGGATTACCGGCCTCTAAAGGCAATACCACCATTCTTACAGTTGTTGACAGGTTCTCTAAGATGGCGCACTTCATTGCACTTCCAAAACTCCCCTCAGCTAAAGACACTGCCGAGCTAATGATTAATCAGGTTTTTAAGTTCCATGGTTTCCCCAAGAATGTGGTGTCTGATAGGGGTCCCCAATTCATTTCGCAATTTTGGAAGGAGTTTTGTAAACTCATAGGTGCTATCGTCAGTCTGTCATCCGGGTTTCATCCTGAAACCAACGGCCAAACCGAGAGGCTGAACCAGGACCTGGAGACGGGGCTCTGATGTCTCGCTTCACGGGAGCCGCGATCCTGGTCTCAGAAACTGGTTTGGGTCGAATTCTCCCACAATTCCCTCCCCTCTGCATCCACTGGTCTATCGCCTTTTCACGTTGTGCATGGTTACCAACCATCTCTGTTTCCTGCCATAGCCCCAGAATCCACAGTTCCAGCGGCATTAAGCTTGGTGAGACGCTGTAGGAGGACCTGGGAGCGAGCCCGCCAGATGCTGCTGCGCCAGGGACGGTCCTACAAAGCCGCTGCTGACCGTCGGAGGACACCGGCCCCGAACTACAAAGTGGGTCAGCGAGTTTGGCTTTCGACCAAACATATTCCACTCCGGGTGGAGTCCAAGAAGCTCGCTCCCAGGTTCGTTGGGCCCTTCCCCATCACAAAAATAATCAACCCTGTCACCGTGAAGCTGAGGCTCCCAAGGTCCATGCGGGTCCACCCTACTTTTCACGTCAGCCTACTCAAGCCAGCCCGGGAGTCCCCTCTGGTCCCGCCTTCCAGGCCCCCTCCTCCCCCCCGGTTTGTGGATGGGGGCCCTGTCTTCTCTGTGAAGCGGCTGTTGTCATCTCGTCGGAGGGGCAGGGGGTTTCAATATCTGGTGGACTGGGAGGGCTATGGGCCTGAGGAGCGTTCCTGGGTACCGTCTGCGTTTATCGTGGATGATTCGCTCATTCGGGACTTCCACGTTGCGCATCCAGGGGCCCTGTGGCCGGCCGTTAAGGGGGGGGTACTGTCATGTGTGTGTGTTCCGGGTTTTGTCTTCCCCCCCTGTTTCACACACACCTGCTCATGTGAGCATCTTCATCACTTGTGCCTCGTTCACCCTAATTACCCCTTGTATATAACCTCGTGTCTCATTTCCTCTCGTTGCCAGTTTGTTGTACCTTGTCGTCGCGTTCCAGCATTCCTTGTTTCCACGTCATAGATTCACAGTAAGACCTGACCCTGTTCCGATTATCGACCTTGTCTCTTTGCCTCATGTTTTTGGATACTGTTGCCTGTCTTGGATTGCCTGCCTGTGTACCGACCTATGCCCGTCTATTAAACCTCTCTTTTTGGAAACTGTCAATTTGTTTTGGAGTCGTGCATTTTTGGGTCCTATCCTCTGTTCCGTTCATGACAGCATTATCACTCCAATGTACTTTATGTTGTAACTGCGCAATTTTGTATGCTTTAAAGTCCCACTAAAGTGGCCCAAAAAAAATATTGTAAATTGTACACATCACAAAAAGGAGTGTTTTTATAAAGTCTGTCAAATTTTAATGAATAAAAAAATAAAAAATCTGACTGAATACTTTATTAGTCCCAGAAGGGCAAGTCACTTTTACAATCAAGCCGTCCATAGTACATCAGTAACAAAAACAAGGAAATGAATATATATACATGAGTGAATATACATATACAGTACATGTAACAACAATAAGGATATATATATATATACACATACACACACACACATATATCTATATATACAAACACACACACAGTGGGTAATATATGTGTCACAGCAAAGGGTCTGAATACGTATGGCTGTGTGATATTTCAGTTTTTCTTTCTTAATAAATCTGCAAATAATTCAACAATTCTGTTTTTTTTCTGTCAAAATGGGGTGCTGTGTGTACATTAATGAGGGGGGAAATGAACTTTGATGATTTTAGCAAATGGCTGCAATATAACAACAATTTAAGGGGGTCTGAATACTTTCTGTACCCACTGTATATTTGGTCTAGATGTGTTCCAGAAGCACCCATGCAAGCCAAAGCCATGACATTACCTCCATGCTTCACAGATGAGCTTGTGTGTTTTGGATCATACGCAGACCCTTTCTTTCTCCATACTTTGGCCTTTCCATCACTTTGGTAAAGGTTAGTCTTGGTCTCATCAGTCCATAAAGCTTTGTTCCAAAACTTTTGTGGCTCATTTCTGTACTTCTTTGCAAAATCCAATCGTCTGATTCTTTTTGCTGATGAGTGGTTTGCATCTTGTGGTATGGCCTGTATATTTTTTCTCTCAAAGCCTTCTTTGATCAGTGTATTGTGATACCTCCGCCCCTGCTCTGTGAAGGTTGGCAGTGATGTCACTGACTGTTGTCTTTGGGTGTTTCTTCACAGCTCTGACAATGATTCTGTCATCAACTGTTGTTGATACCCTTGGCCGACCTGTTCGATGCCTGTTGCTCAGTACACCGAAATTAATTATTATATTGACTATGCCCTATGTTTGTGCAATAGCTCTGATCGATTTTCCCTCTTCTCTCAGCTTCAGAATGGTTTGCTTTTCTCTAATAGATGGCTCTCTGGTCTTCATGTTTGCTTAGCAGCACATGCAGTTTTCACAGGTGAAACCCAGAGCCAAAAACAAGCACTATCTAATGTTTAAGCAATCGATCTAAAAGGCAACACCTGAGCAATTAGAAACACCCATCAGTCACATGTTCCAATACGTTTGCTCACTTGGAAAGTGGATGGTTTCAAACAAAAGGTGCTCTGTCCTGAGTTGTTTAACACATGAAATAAAAGCTGGAATTCTGAACTTTTGTCTCATATTCATCTTTTGATATGAAACACAAATGTCTTCCGTATACAACAAAAACAAAGAAATTGACCGTGCCGTTCCAATACCTTTGGAGGAGACAGTATATACATGTATATATATCCATCCATCCATGGATCCATCCCTCCATCCATCCATTTTCTGCTTATCCTCACTAGGGTCGTGGGCGTACTGGAGCTTAACGTGTATATGTAGATATACATATATATACAGACATATACATACACACAACACAGTTGAGGAAATTTAACAAATTAAATCACGTACATACAATATGTAAAGTAAGGCTCTGAAATCATGAAAAATAAGGACTGTTTGGGCGTGTCCGCTGAAGGCTCTGGATACAGCCTTTCACCTGTCAATCAAATACGTTCACTTCTACGCTGTGTGCTCAAGTTTCTGCAGTAAGTAACAAGTGCCACTGTGGTTATGGTTAATAAACAGTTATCTTATGTCTCTGTTATGAGGGGGACTCACACACAACAACTCAGAGCAAGGCGCTGACGTATTAAACGAACAGAGCGAGCTCGTTTGCTCCTTAGCTTGTTACCTCGCGGGCTAGTGAACGTAATAAACATTTAACTGTCCCTTAAGTGTCTATTGTGTGGATCTACGTGCAGTGCACGGAGCAAGGCTGTGGAGTATTGGACAGAGCCAACACCGGTCCACGAGCCCACTAGCGGCTAATACAGTAAGTAATCTCCAGGGCACTTCACAGTGGAGCCGTCCACTCCGCTCCAACTCACCGTCAGCTCGCTGCACGAGCCACGCGCGGGTCACCACAACAATGACACAAGCCCAAACAACACAAAATGCTTCAGGGAAGATGCATTTTTCTGGGTTGTAGGCGTAGCTTGATGGCTAACTGCACAATGTAGTGGTGGTAGAAATGGGTCGGCTATTATTGCTAAGTAACTCTCTCTCTTTCATCGCGGGGCTAGCTTTTAGCCCTGCCCAAAATATCTGGCCAGCTGAGATGGTGAAAAGGAGTTTTAAGCTCTATCTCAACAATTCAGTACTAAACTGTTCTGACTTTGCACATGTTGTCAGCACTCAAACATACAGAAGTTAATGTATTTAGAAACAAAACACGAAAATGACATTTGTGGGGCTTTAAACTTAGTCAGAACTCGACTTGCTTGATTTTCGCCACTGTAACTTTCTTAAAACTTTCAGGTTAATAAGACTTACTTGCAACTCACACATTGTGACTTCCGCCCATCTCTGCAAATAGCCCCCAATCCCCCTTTTTATCTAGCAGTGTGTACTGTTAAATTGATAACTTTCTTCTGAGAGATTTGTTAAACAGATGATATGTTAAACAGTAAATAGCCAGTAAATATTTCTGTAACTTTGCAGCATGAAGGGGTCTTAACTATTCTAGATCATTTGTGGAGATTAAACCTACTCTGTGTCTGCAATGGCCCACGCTACTAATATGCAAAGCAGAAAAAATATTATTTGTATATTATACATGCATGGTAGACAGCATGTATCTATTTGGTTTTTCATTTTTGTACTTTATATCCTAATATTTTTTTGTATTGTATTTTAATTTTAAATTGGGTAATGTTATTTTATACAATAAAGACAACATTAAAAATAATGCTGTCAGATTTCTTTTGTAAGTGTATGTAAATCACAAATGAAGTTGTGTGCCAAATAAAATCTCGCCTATAGGGCGTCACATTAGTGCCGACTCTGACTGTACGCTTGTATTTCATCATAGTATAGTATGTCTCCTTTAAAAGACATATTTACAGTTACCGGTATGTCACTTTACTGTAGAATAGTAATGGTAGTAGCAGTCTTTTATCGTTTAATTTGACCAATGTAGTGTGCAGTGGTTGAGATGGCTCCTCCTCTGTCTATGAGCAGATGCTCAGTGTGCGACACAGTGTACGTGAGTCGAGAAGCATTTGCAGTGCAGAGTGCAGCACATATGGACATTCGGCAGGAAGAAGACCATTTAGATAAATCTACTCCTCTCCGGCGAGGCCACAAGTTGCTGTTATCCTGGAACCAATGTCATCCTCTGGCCTGGTGCTCTATTTTCAGCCCAGGGTCCTGAGCTGTTGAGAGGGGTTTAGCGGAGGTTGGGATCTATAACTCTGTAGTTAACATCTGCCCTGTATGCGAGGTGCCGCTCCTTGGCCCCCAGGCAGCATCCTTGACATAAAGAATGCAAGTAGCCCCCAGGAAAAAGTAGAAATACACTTCATCATTTCATGCATCTAAAACTTTGCTCATTTGTAATGGTGCGTTTTTAATCAAGGTATTTCTAGATTTGCTGCCGTAGCATGGCAGTAATTCGATGACAACATGACATCATGTGGGATTTAGACTCTGTCTTAGCATTGAAATGAGCAGTGTAACCATCACAGGTCAATAGCCTGTACAAACACGAAAAAGCTATGCAACAGATTAGCCAGTTGTGATCAACGATACAGATTGTTTCTTAAGCAGTACTCCAATACTCTCTCATACTGTACATTTAGAAACTGAGAGGTACTTCTTGGGTACTGATTAAAGTGACGTACTGCCAGTTTGATACACACTTCTGAAATAACACATTTGATCAAATTACCTTTAATTATATGCTATTACAAATAAGTATATAGTGATATGTGAAGTGTATGTGAAGAGATTAATTCATTACATTAATACTTTCTTACAATAATTATAAACAATGCTTTAACAGGTGCCTGGGTGGGTTTTCTCCGGGCACTCCGGTTTCCTCCCACATCCCAAAAACATGCGTGGTCAGTTGATTGAAGACTCTAAATTGCTTGTAGGTGTGAATGTGAGTGTGAATGGTTGCTTGGTTCTATGTGCCGTGCGATGGGCTGGCGACCGGTTCAGGGTGTACCCCGCCTCCCGCCCGAAGATAGCTGGGATAGGCTCCAGCAGCCCGCGACCCGAAATGGATGGATGGATGTTCCTCTTTGGACAAAACATAAGTTGTTTATTTTGTATTTTGCTCCCTTACTGTACAACCGTGACCTTAAAACCGAAGTGTAACAAACCGTGATTCTACATTCCTGTGGTTTCCATGTTCTAACCGGCCTCCTCAGAGGAATCATAACTATGACCGTCAATTGTCAACTGTGAGCCTGTGAAGCCCTTTGAGATTATTTTGTGATTAACGCTTATACAAATCAACTTGACTTCACTTGATGATGTGGCCTGCGATGGACACAATTCTGACATCCCTGCTCTAAATCTTCCAAAGGTGTGATTGTGAATGCTTGTCTGTCTGTATGTGTATTGTGATTGACAGACAAAGCGGTGGGAAATAGATACATTTCAAATGCTTCACCTCATCATCTACCTTGCTGAAAAGGAACTTCTCTTGAATCGTTGTGTGTGTCTATAGAAGAGAGGTAGTGAAAGACAGCTTACCGAAAATAGCCGAAGCACGTTGGCCACCATGATGGATACAGAGCTGCCAGATGCCCCAATTACACCAACCACCCTCTCTGGTTTGGGGATGATTGGAGGCTCTCCATTGGAACAGCGCACGTCAGACGTGTCCTTTTGAATGAGGGCTTGGACAAAAGTGAGCGATTGCTCCAGTGCATAAGTATCTCTGGAGCAGGTATCCAGTATTCGGGCTCCCAATGTGATGTTGGGCAGCAGATCCGGATCACTGTTGATCTGGTCCAGGGCGTACAGCATGGCTTCCAATCGATGGATTCCCTTTTCCCTCTTAATGTCTCCGCAGGGCACTCCCACTGGCCCTCGAGAGTGCACTGGGAACAGACCCCCCAGGGTGATGTCACCCTCAATTTTGAGAGACTGAGGCTGGGTGCCCTGTTGGGCCCGCGAACCCGGAAGGGTCCCTACCATTAGCATCCACAACAGTCCGGACAATTTCCCGAGCCAGCTGCACTGATGGGATGAGAAGGCTTCTGATGTCATGTTGCTGAACAGCAGAGGTACTCGGAGCACCACACCTCTCCTTCTACCTTTGACACCTGTGGGGACATTCACAGATGGTCTTAAGTCGCACTTTTCACAGTGTTTTTACAATGTCTGACCTCATCACTTAAAATGCTGAATCATTCTTCTGCATATTTAGTAATCCCAGATGGCTTATAGTTTATTATTTCTTCACAGGGCTAAAACTCCAGTGCATTTTAGATATACTGTATGTGTACAGTATACACTGAATACACTCCCCCGGCACTTCATTAGCTTCACCGATGCAGTCTGCTGAGATCTAAAAGTGGATATAGCAGCGTGATAATTCTGATTTTAACATCATTGACACAGCCAGAGAGGTCATAATGTAACAAGTTTATTACTTTAGTTGTATCCAGTGGTTTTCTCTTATTACAAACACCTGCACTACGTCGTGTATTTGTACACCACTGCAAACAACTATAATAATAAACATTTTAAATTAATCCTTGTCTCACATTTATCGGGAATGCAGGTTCTTTAATGAAGCTTTTACTGGTTCTCATTAGCTTGTGAAGATGTACAGTACCTAATGAAGTATCTACGACTGATTGTTTGTGGTAAACTCACAGCAGGTGCGTTTGGTGGGGATATGCAACATTATCATTTAGATGAATTGTACTGTAATTGAATGTGTGCAATGAATGCAGAACATGTTTTATGATGGACATAAGGTTCTCATGTTGATGGTTACCATTACAAATCCAAATCATAATTTTCAAAATATCTGAAAGGGCAGAAAATGTGCATCTTTCATACGCACTTGTAACAAGTAAATATAGGATGCTGTTATCGTCGGCAACTGAGAGCGCATCATGGTAAACATTATAAATTTGCAAAACAAAAACATTTACTGGAATATTTCTGACAAAATGACATATTTATATATGGTACCGTCTGATGTGACAAATGCAATTTGCACCAAAGTGTAATGCATTTAATGAGAACATGTTTTTCCAGGTGGGTGTTTGCAATAGAGCAGTCGAATACTCGTGTGATGCTTTGTACCTTTACGGCAGTATGCAGAGCATTGTCAAATTAAAAAATAAATAAAAAATTCACTCACCTGCCCATTCTTCATGGACCAATCTTGATTTTATCCCTCAAACGTGCTCTTATCCATATTTGCTCCAAAGTGGGAGTCTATCTCAGAGGCAAGGCTCTCCTCTCCACACAAAATATAGATCCTTTATCATCACACTTGCAAAAATAGCAGAGCACACTAAAAACTTGAAATTGAGATTCACCAAACCCAAAATGAAACGTTGATTTTTCAGCCTTTAGTATGATATCATGGCAGAGTTGAAGACAAGTGTGGGGCAGGGTGGGGAAAAGTACAATATCACAGCAGTGAGATTCTACAAATCACTGGCAAATCCCTTAAAAGCTCTCTCATGCTCTCGCTCCTTCTTTTCCCTCTGTGTGTGCATCCCTGCTCGGGTGCTCCTCCTCCTCTATTCAGCTCACTCGCTCTGTGAACCCTCTCCTCACTCAGTCTCTCAGAGCACTAATGGCCACAGATTGGGATTATCATGCAGGCGTCTGTGAAGAAGCCACGAGGTGGACTAGCCCACTTTTTTTCATCCATCTGAACCAAATGCGGAACTCTCTCCACCCCCCACTATGATGGACCTTGGTCACTTTGAGAGATTAGATGAGTGATTTGATTCATGCTCTCTCACACACACTAAAATGCCCCACACACACAAAACACACAGACACGCTCTCTCGTTCTCTTTCTTTCACCCACCTATTAAGGGTAGCACAGTGGGGAAAGAAGCAAGTCGGTTGGAGCTGGTTTACTTTCACAGGACAACTTTTGGAGTTGACCACCACAAAACCCCAATAAACATAGAGAGAGAGAGAGAGAGAGAGAGAGAGAGAAAGAGAGAGAGGGGAGAGGGAGATAGATAGATAGATAGATAGATAGATAGATAGATAGATAGATAGATAGATAGATAGATAGATAGATAGATAGATAGATAGATAGATAGATAGATAGATAGATAGATAGATAGATAGTCTCAGTCTCCGCTCTAATTCATCCCAAAGGTGTTCTATCAGCATGAGGTGAGGACTCTGTGCAGGCCTGTCAAGTTCATCCACACCAAACTCTCTCATCCATGTCTTTATGGAGCTTGCTTTGTGTCGTGGTGCACAGGCATATTAGAAATGGAAGAACTGTTCCCACAAAGTTGGGAGCGTGGAATTGTCCACAATATTGGCTCCTTAGCTCCAGTGAAAGGAACTCTGAAGGATTCGCTTTTGGACAATTCATTGTCATATTAAACCCTATTAATTAAGAAGGGAATGTCACTTCAGCTCATGTGAGTCAAAGTAGGTGAGCTAATACTTTTGGCAATACCCGATGTATCATATGTTTGTTTGGTGGTTAACCATGCCATTTTTCAAATGCAAAATACCTGCCTTGGCCGAACAAAGGTTTACTGATCATATGTAAAGGAGCTTGGCTTATGCATAACGTTCACTCCATAAACGTCACTTTGATGTTACTCAAATATATGCTCATAGTTTGGTCCATAAATATTGGGACAAGAATAATCTTTTTGGCTAAAACACCACCACAATGGATTTAAAATTAAACAAACAAGATGTGCTTGGTCCAGCCTTTCAGCTTTAATTTGAGGGTATTTACATCCAAATCAGGTAGTAGTAATTACAACAGTTCATGTTTATGCCTCCCACTTTTTAAAGGTTAGCTCACTACACGCTAGCATTGCGTCTCCTCGGGTGAAGCAAAGTTTCCGTGTTAATCAGACGGTCACGAACGTTTTGTGATATCATTTCCATACTACTTCTTGGATAAACTTGCTTGAGCTGCCTGCGTCGGCGGGGGAAGGAGGGTCGTCGTTGCAGACGGTTACGAGTAGGATGGGACATCGCGCAATGGAGAGGCCAAGCCGAGGAACCAGAGAAAAGACGCAGAAGTACCATTGTAAGATTATTGCTGCCCCAACGATCTGTATCTGTTCTTTCTAATTGAAGATTTCTGCTGACACGCACCGTGCAATATGATTGGCTGGTGCATTGCTGGAGGGCATGACGCAGAAGACATGTCCGTGTTTGCTGTTGTGCTGTGGTGTGACACTGTCGACGTCACATTGGTGAATGAGGAAAAAAATAAGATTCGCACATGCTATGAAAAGACCGGAACACATGCCGACTGAACCGAAACAGTCGAACCGAACCGTTTTGACGCTTTTCAAAATACATTTCATCCCTAATATAGATATATATGAAGTGTTACCCTTTCGGGCTGTGCCTGGCCGGGCCCATGGCTTCAGGCCCGGCCACCAGGCGCTCGCCTTCGAGCCCCACCCCCAGGCCTGGCTTCAGAGGGGGGCCCTGGTGACCCGGGTCTGGGCAAGAGAAAACGAGATCTGATATTTGTATCCTTCATAAGGGGTCTTTGAGCGCCCTTTGTCTGGTCCCTCACCTCGGACCTGTTTGCCATGGGTGACCCTGCCAGGGCCCATAAAGCCCCAGACAAGAAGGCTTGCATGTGTCAAGCAGACCAGGAGAAGCTCATCCATGCTTTTATCTCAAGTAGACTTGACTATTGTAATGGGGGTAGGTGGGGGTAGGAACGTAGATCGACCGGTAAATCCTTCTTCACCACGACAAGGCAAAGCAAAAGCAAAGCAAATTTATTTATAGAGTGCATTTCATACACAAGGTAACTCAATCTGCTCTACATGATTAAAAGCATTTAAAAACAAAGAAAAAAAACAGCTTATAAACATTTAAAACAAAGAGAGAGAGAGAGAGAAAAACAATACAATTAAAATAGCGTACAGTGCAAGAAATATCATTTAAAAGTGAAAATGCTCTAAAAAGCATGAGAAAAAAAGAAGAGTTTTTAACCTGGACTTAAAAACATTCACACTTGGGGCGGACGTCACTTCTGTTGGCAACTTATTCCATTTGTGTGCAGCATAATAGCGAAATGCTGCTTCACCATGTTTGCTTTGGACTCTGTGCTCCACTATTTGACCTGAGTCTGTCCATCTCAGAGCCCGACTGGGTTTTTATGCCATTTGCATTTCTTTCATGTATTCAGGACCGAAACCATTTAGTGGTTAATGGACCAGTAGCAGAAGTCTAAACTCTATTCTAAAGCTGACTGGGAACCAGTGTAAAGACTTTTGAATTGGAGTAATATGCTCTGATGGAGTAGGCCTAAGTATTCATCAAAAATGAGAAAGCGGTTTTATTACTAGAAAGCATATTTAATGTTATTGTAAGCCATTGTAAGTGTAAATATTAACAATTTATAGACCATTGTGCGCCCGTGGTCTGTAAAACGTGTTTTGCAGTGAAGGCGCCAAATTTTAAGCCAAGTTTCACAGCGCTGATCGAATCTTTTGCCCCTTGAAAACCATTCGTCTGCCCCTTATTACAGCGTTAGCGGTAGTTAACGCATGAGCCAAATCATGTACAAATTCAGGTTACGTCACTGCAGTAAGAAAGGAACTTCCTCATAAACCGAGGACCCTTGCAATGCTCATTTGCCAAAAACTACCCTAAGAAGACTGACTTCTCCAGGCCATCCTCCGCTTTTGTATACTCCAGATGAGATTTGAAGTACTGGCTTTTATACTGTGGGCTGTTCCGGACGTACTCCAGGTAGTCTGGCGTGCCAGGACAGATGACATTATCGGCCAGCAGGATGCTCCCTTTCCTAAGGAGGCAGCACTCCTGATGAAACAGTGTCAAAGTTTGTGTCATGCAGGGTGTTAGCCTCAAAACGCCATCAGTATAAAATGACCTGCCCAATATGACCTGCCTCCATCAGTTTGGTGTCGAGAAGGTAACGATTCTTCCAGTGGTCCAAGAAAACCAGGTCAAATGTTTTTACTGCAAACTGCTCCTTCAATTTTGGGATCCACTCTCCAGATTCTCCTTCAATTAACTTCACCTGCAGCGACAAACATATGTATCCAACCGTCTTGAACTACTCGTTTGGGTTTATTTATAAGCAGATGCATTTACCTTATTACCAACACCTGCCCATGCAATGACTTGCCGTGCGATAGCGGCATAGTCCGGGTTAAATTCAAGTGTGATGAGCTTGGCGTGAGGTGGGAGCAAACTGGCGATGCGAACTGTGGAGTAGCCACAGTAGGTGCCCAGCTCAAGCACACAAACAGGATTGGCATCAGACACCACAGAGTCAAGAATGCAACCTATGGCAAACATGGAATAAAACATAATGATTAACCGGGTTAGATAAGACAGCAATTGCACATGTGCATGTAAAGAGTCACCAGTAGTGGAAAGTAACTAAGTACAAATACTTCATTACTTCATTATATAACTGACAGCAAAAAAAAAAAAAACAAATAAAAATAAAAAACATTTTTTATTTTTACTGTCAGGCCTAAGTACATCTTATGTACAGTTTTTGCTGTTAATTCAGTAAAGGAGTTAAATCAGTACTTCTACTTTTTTTTTACACGAGTATCTTTATTTCTACCTAAGTAAAAGAGTCTGAGTACTCTTGTGACTTGTGAGAGTCACGTAATTAGGGCTCATCAAATACCTTTTTCGTCGCCTACATTCATGGCCCACTCTTTGTGTTTGCAGAAGTCATCAATGGCTTTGACCACACTGCGAGGATTCCCTCTGGTGGCGTTTTTGTGTACTGCAGCCAGGATCCGCTGAAAGAAAATCCAAATACAGTACTAACAATTTCATAATAGGCCTACTGTGTGTCAATTTGTTTTAGTGCTGCTTTGTCTGAAGCAGATGTAAATACAGCTAATTTAAAATGTCAACTACCAATTTACACTTTTCAAAGGACTATTTTCATGAAAACAGACAAAGGTTAGTGGAATGTGGTTGATGTGAGACAAACATCCATTTTCCGTACTGCTTATCCTCACCAGGGTCGCGGGCCTGCTGGAGCCTATCCCAGCTATCTTCGGGCGAGAGGCAGGTTACACCCTGAACTGGTCGCCAGCCAATCGCCGGACACCTAGAAACAAACAACCATTCGCACTCACATTCACACCTACGGGCAATTTAGAGTCTTCAATCAACCTACCACGCATGTTTTTGGGATGTGGGAGGAAACCCTCCGGTTTACATAGATAGATTTAGACAATACAGATCTAGACATATAGATAGATACGTTTTGATATAATAATATGTCCTATTATCTACCTAGGCGGCACGGTGGCCGACTGGTTAGAGCGTCAGCCTCACAGTTCTGAGGACCCGGGTTCAATCCCTGGCCCCGCCTGTGTGGAGTTTGCATGTTCTCCCCGTGCCTGCGTGGGTTTTCTCCGGGCACTGAGGTTTCCTCCCACATCCCAAAAACATGCATGAATTGGAGACTCTAAATTGCCCGTAGGCATGACTGTGAGTGCGAATGGTTGTTTGTTTCTCTGTGCCCTGCGATTGGCTGGCAACCAGTTCAGGGTGTACCCCGCCTCCTGCCCGAAGACAGCTGGGATAGGCTCCAGCACGCCCGCGACCCTAGTGAGGAGAAGCGGCTCAGAAAATGGATGGATGGATGGATGGATTATCTACCTATCTATCTATCTATCTATCTTAAAAGATTTGTTTATTTCACAAGCATGTATGCAAGCATTTGAGATGGATATCTGAAAGGATCTGAGTATATTTTATGAATGGATTTGAGGATGGTATGTTATGTATGTTTTGGGCGAGCTTATTAGAGGTGTGTGTGTGCAGACATTTGACATGTTTATGTGAGCGTGTATTTATATAAGTTGAAAAGGAAGTGATTTCAAAATAAAATATGGCATTGACCAACAGCCATAAAGTACAATAGTAAGCCTAACTTAAGCAGTAGCGTTACATAGCATTATACTGTATAGTACATACATATATATTTATAATGTATATATGTCGTATACTTGATGATTATTGTGTTACAATAACGCTTTTCCTCATTGATTTAAAAGGACTGCTATAATGTGTACGTTCCGTAGGATATGAGAGCAAGACTCGTACGTATGAGAGGGTTTGAGTTCTGTTTATGAGGGCCTTTCAGTAGTTTGTGTGTGTGTGAAAGCATTTGAATAGTAAGTGTGAGAGCTAATCCCGAATAATGTCCCTAACGGCGCCTGCTTATTAGGCCTGCTGCACCCTGCATAATGCGATCAAACCCCATTGGACCGGACCATCGGGTAAAAATGAGAGTTGTCGACGCACACCCGCACATTGAGCGATTGGATGTACTGTATGGACGCCCTGAATAGTGACCCTGTAGAGGCGTTTGATGCTGTGTATACAGTATATTGTACTTTATCACATTCATTAAACCAGAAAAGGGGAGATGAATCGTTAAGGAAGAAGTGAGTTGCTAAAGAGAGTGGACATGGGAGAGAATCAAAATGAGAGTGTGGATATTTGAAAGGAATCTCGCTGAACGAGGTACAGTATGTACCGCACGTGTACATTTTGGTCACAAGCTACGTTTTTTCATCCAGAGACACATTATACATTGTGCATATAGTTCAGTATTGATGTAAAACACAATATTTGGTGCTTTATATACTCTATTTATATGGCTTTGGCTCACTTAAAACCCAGAAATGTATTTTTAGCGTGAGTGCAAGCTAATGTGCATTTTGATTGGCTGTAAGCTGTGCAAAACCACTGGCCGACTGCTCTGCCACTCATGACAATAGTTACCAAACCATGCGCACTGTGCAAAAGTTCAGTCGGGTTCGGCCGCTCGCTCGGTGTGCGACAGCATTAAGAAAACCAGAACATTCCGGTTTCTATCGATTCAAATGAAATGACATGGCTGAAAGAGAATATTCACAGGCGTCCTGTGTGTAGTTTGCATGTACATACACTCCATGCTCATGTGAGTTTTATTCGGGTACTCTGATTTCCTCCCACATTTCCAAAACAAGCAGGATAGTTTAGCTGAAGACTGTAAATTGTCTGTAGGAGTGAATGTGAGTGTCAATGATTGTTTTTCTATATGTTCCCCGCAATTGACATGCAACCAGTCCAGGGTGTACCCAGGCCCTTTACCAACGTGTGCTGGGATAGGCTGCAGTCCAGCCCAGCAGTTAACCTAATTACAGTAGGACAAGCCCTATAGAAATTTGTTGGATGGATAAACAGAGGGCTCTGGATTTGATGCATAGCTATTTTGAGGATGACACACCGGTTGGTGTTATGATGGCTGTACAGTGAAGTCACACCTGAGGACGTGTGGACTGGGTCACCGTGTCCAGTACCCACTCCACAATGACATCATGCCAGATGAGCGCCAGGCCTCCATGATACTGTACAGCGCTGGGAATCACCCATCTGTACAGGGCATAGAGTAGAACTGCTCCGCCAGTGCAGTAAACAGCTACCCACCACATCCTACAACCAACAGAAAAAGAATAAAGGTCATTTCAGCTGGGCTGAGACTGTGTTACTGTATATAGACTAAATCATACAGGCACACGGTGCTGTAATCACACATCTGCATAGAGATTAATGGAAGCTCTCATACCTCCTCTCATCCAAGCTCTCCCTTTGTGCTAGGCTAATGAGATGGGTGTTTACTATGCAGTGATGCTGTTCCCTCTTTCAATATCTTTCTGCCACACACAATTTGATGGATATCATTTAATATCAACAGCAATAAGAAGAGAGTGCACACGGCCTGTGATGGTGTATTTTCACCATACATGGATAATATACAGTCAAGGAAAAAATTATTAGACCACTCTTGTTTCTTCAGATTCTTGTTCATTTTTCATGCCTTGTACAACTAAAGGTGCTTTTGTTTGGACAAATACAACCCCAATTCCAATGATGGAATTGGAATCATATTCATCCTTAGTTTCTTAACATGGTGCATTTTAAACATACAACCCCCAATTCCAATGAAGTTGGGACATTGTGTTAAACATAAATAATAACAGAATACACTACAAAGACAATATATTTAATGTTCGAACTGATAAACTTTATTGTTTTAGCAAATAATCATTAACTTAGAAATTTATCACTGCAACACGTTCCAAAAAAGCTGGGACAGGTAGCAAAAAAGACTGAGAAAGTTGAGGAATGCTCATCAAACACCTTTTTGGAATTACTCACAGGTGGGAAGTGGTGGGTACCATGATTGGGTATAAAAGGAGCTTCCCTGAATTGCTCAGTCATTCACAAGATAAGATGGGGCGAGGTTCACCTCTTTGTGAACAAGTGCGTGAGAAAATAGTCGAACAGTTGAAGGACAATGTTCCCCTCCATGTACAATTGCAACGAATTTAGGGATTTCATCATCTACGGTCCATGATATCATCAAAAGGTTCAGAGAATCTGGAGAAATCACGGCATGGAAGCGACAAGGCCGAAAACCAACATTGAATGCCCGTGACCTTCGATCCCTCAGGCGGCACTGCATCAAAAACCGACATCAATGTGTAAAGGATATCACCCCATGGTCTCAGGAACACTTCAGAAAACCAATGTCAGTAAATACAGTTCGGCGCTACATCTGTAAGTGCAACTTGAAACTCTACTATGCAAAGCAAAATCCCTTTATCAACAACACCCAGAAACGCCGCTGGCTTCTCTGGGCCCGAGCTCATCTAAGATGGACTGATGCAAAGTGGAAAAGTGTTCTGTGGTCCGACGAGTCCACATTTCAAATTTTTGGGGGAAATTGTGGACGTCGTGTCCTCCGGGCCAAAGAGGAAAAGAACCATCCGGACTGTTATGGACGCAAAGTTCAAAAGCCAGCATCTGTGATGGTATGGGGCTGTGTTAGTGCCAATCTAGGCACCATTAATGCTGAAAGGTACATATAGGTTTGGAGAAACATATGCTGCCATCCAAGCAATGTCTTTTTCATGGACACCCCTGCTTATTTCAGCAAGACAATGCCAAACCATATTCTGCACTACAAAAGCGTGGCTTTGTAGTAAAAGAGTGCAGGTACTAGAAAGGCCTGCCTGCATTCCAGACCTGTCTCCCTGTGGCGCATTATGAAACGTAAAATACGACAACGGAGACCCCGGACTGTTGAACAGCTGAAGCTGCACATCAAGCAAGAATGGGAAAGAATTCCACCTACAAAGCTTCAACAATTAGTGTCCTCAGTTCCCAAATGTTTATTTTTTCTTGATAGTAACCAAAATCACGGGGAATACAATTAAGCTTAAGTGTGGTGAACAGGATAGGATAGGAAATAGGATTATGGAATCACCCGCATTTTTGTTGTGGTCATTGTATTCTTCAGGTAATATACCATTAGTGGTAGCAGGCATTCAAACGGACAGGAAATTTAAGAAACAAGAGTGGTCTGTTTTATTTTATTTTTTTTCTATTTTTCCATGATTGTTTCAACTTGAAATTAGAGACGATGCATGAATAAGGGAGGAGAGAAAAGCCACCTCAGAAGGCTCCTTTTGAGAGAATGAAGTGCAGATATGGCAGGGAACAGCTGCTACCTTACCACAGTAATGCAACTGTGAAAGACTAGCAGCCATGGTTGAGCTAATTCCTTCTGATTTGCGGTGTGACTTCCATGGCAACTAGCTGCGGGTTAGGAGCTGTGTCATAAAAGGCTGACTACTTTGACTTTAACCTTTACTTGCGCATTGCACAATCCCACATTGCCTCTTTGTACACACAAAACAATAAATGCAACTTGACACCAGTACATGCATGCATAAAAACAGTGGGATGGCTTGAAACATGCAAATGTGCATCATGTTCAGCAGCTCACACAAAAGATTCTATAGTAAAAGATGGAAATCTACAATGTGGTGTCAGTTTTATATGCAAAAGACTGAAAAGATGCCACATGTCAGTGAATGCATTGCCCCTTGGATGCAGCACACCTGTTGAGCACCGAACTAACTCGTTTTAAGCCAACAGAAAACCATACTCACGTGTGAGAAATTAACCGTCTGTGTCTCCTCACTGGTGGAGGCAAAACTAAAAGTCAGGAACACTGAGTCAACCTCTGTTTGCTCTCACATTTAACTCCACCCTCCTGCTTCCCTCCACCCCCTCTCTGAGCGCGGCTCATTGTGAGCATGCAAGGAATGCACCAAAGACCATATTTCAGTGGGTTGTTCAGCCCAGCAGACACAAACACACACACATACAGCTCCAGCTTCTCCCCCTCAGCACAATTTGATTTATTCGATTTGGCCTAGTCAGCAGTGGTTCTTTGTTATAATACAAAAATCTCTGTCATTTCATGTGTATTACAGAAACTGATCTTCGGCCATTTTATTGGTGTTCGGGAAAAAAAAAAAACTGCAGTCAAACTATAAAGCAATTCAAATTTAAATAAGAGAAAAAACAATGAGTTGGTCATTCTGCCTGAATTCATTGGGAGTCCCAATGAATATGCAAACAGCATGAGAGGTTTGCCAATGATGCCAGCACCAGACTCGTAAAATAGCAATATATCCTCCTAGTCCAATGACGTGTTAATGCGGGAACAGAGTGTGTCTTAGGGTGTGATCCACGGGTGTTTCAAACATTGAGCTGCTGTGGCCCTTCTTTCGGGCTGAATATGCAACATGGTCGAGAGGAATGAGCTGAACTGTGCCGCTTCGTCCTGTGGCCACTCGTACTTGTCCAACAGAATTTCTAACAAGCTCCACGGCTTCAGCTTTGAGATGCGTCTCAGTTGTCCTGGATGGAAGTTGACAAAAGAGTCATTGGTTCACTCATTTTCAGAATCTAAACAAGGTACACTTGTAAAAACTAAACAGGGGTAACAACTAGAATTTGTAATGCTCCCCAGAAATTGCATGTGAAAAAAATAAATAAATAAATATTTGAATACTGGCTAATTCATCACAGCACAACATAGTAACCCCCACGTATCAGTCAATTATGTCCCCTAGGACAGTGATTCTCAAGTGGTGGGTTGGGATCAAAAAGTGGGTTGCTGAGCCATTTCGAGCGGGTCACGGGCAGGTGGTAAAACATTGAGAGCATCATTCAGACTGTTAAAACTGTTTCAGTTGCTTTAGTCTGCAGCCTTCATTTCCTAAAAAGACAAAATATTAATGTTGCACTGTCCTAAAAAGAAGAGAAAATGTAGAATGTTGTACATGGAGTCATATTCATCCTTAGTTTCTTAACATGGTGCATTTTAAACATACAACCCCAATTCCAATGAAGTTGGGACGTTGTGTTAAACAAAAATTAAAACTGAATACAATGATTTGCAAATCACGTTCAACCTATATTTATTCCTTGTACGTTGAGGAACATTGTCCTTAAACTGTTGGACTATTTTCTCACGCACTTGTTCACAAAGAGGTGAACCTCGCCCCATCTTTGCTGGTGAATGACTGAGCAAGTCAGGGAAGCTCCTTTTCTACCCAATCATGGCACCCACCTGTTCCCAATGAGCCTGTTCACCTGTGAGATGTTCCAAACAGGTGTTGATGAGCATTCTTTGTCGTGTATTCAATTAAATATAGGTTGCACATGATTTGCAAATCATTGTATTCTGTTTTTATTTATGTTTAACACAACGTCCCAACTTCATTGGAATTGGGGTTGTATAAGCGTAAGTAGTTATGTTAACAACACATGATATTCATATGTTTTCAAAGGTTATTTTTTAACAAACCATTTCTTTATTGTTCGTAACTTCTGTAATAGTGGATCATGACTTAGCAAAAATAGAAAAATGCGCTCCCACGTTAAGAACCACTGTCCTAATGGGCTCAAAGCGCCAATGGACGAGAGTAAGTTTATTGTGCCTGGAGTGCTTTGAGGTTATAATATTTTATGGAAAGAATTATAAGAAAGATCCGTAAAATTAAAAAAATTGACTCTCAATACTATGATTCTCAGCATTGGCAGACACAATTTGTCTTTACTAAGAGATCATGTTCAGTTTGACTGAACATGATTATCTTCATAAAGAAAAACTGAAACTAGAATTCATCCACTGGCTCTGGATTCTACAGGATCTACCTAATGTTAAGGCCAGTTAGTGTACATTGACAAGTTTTACCTTTCGGGTTGAAGAATCTTTTGGATTTTTTCCCTGACAGGGCAAACTGGGATGGAAGAGGTCCCAACAGCTCGATAATGTGCGCAATATGATCTAAAATGACATGCAAAACAACAATAAAATGTACTATTGTCGGCACAGTTGACGACTGGCTAGCACATCTGCCTTACAGTTCTGAGGACCCGGGTTCAAATCTGGACTCACCTGTGCAGAATTTACATGTGCCTGCGTGGGTTTTCTGCGGGTATTCCGTTTTTTTACCACATCCCAAAAACATGCACGATAGGTTGGCTGAAACCGGTCGCGGGCGTGCTGGAGCCTATCCCAGCTATCTCCGGGCGAGAGACGGGGTACACCCTGAACTGGTCGCCAGCCAATCGCAGGCCACATATAAACAAACAACCATTCACACTCACATTCACACCTACGGGCAATTTAGAGTCTTTAATCAACCTACCACGCATGTTTTTGGGATGTGGGAGGAAACCGGAGTGCCCGGAGAAAACCCACCCAGGCACAAGGAGAACATGCAAACTCCACACAGGCGGGGCCGGGATTTGAACCTCGGTTCTCAGAACTGTGAGGCAGATGTGCTAACCAGTTGTCCACGGTTCCGTCTATTATTACTATTATTATTATTACTATAACTATTATTGCAAAGAAAACAAAACCAACCTTCTTCACGGGAGAATGTGGCACCTGACTGAGGGTCAAACAGATAGTCTCCTGTTGCCAGCTCAAAAGCCTACAATATACACAAACAGACGTATAATTATTTTTATTTATTTATTTGGGGGCAGGGGGGCAACTACGGTAATATTTATACGTTACATTTCCGTACTTCTCACCATGCAGGCGGTGCTCCAGATGTCAGCCGGGGTGCTGTAGTCAGCACCAATCAGGACCTCCACAGAGCGGTATTGACATGTCTGGATGTCCTCAGTAAAATGTTTGTACTACAGGATCACATGGATTGCAATAAAAGACCACAACAAGTAGTTTAGCCAGCAAATACTCTGTCACCAACACATATAACTGCACATTTGTTTCTCTGGTTGTTCTGCCATTTACCACCCAGCAAGCATTGCCCAGGTCAGCAATCTTAATGAGCAGCTCGTCCGCATTATGTGGCAGGAGAAGGTCAAGAGCCCCCTCACAGTCACGGATTCCTAAAACAACAACAAAACCACCAAACATAGGATGTGACTCATTACAACGACTTTGAGAGTGCCAGTGTTTTTTGGGGTTTTTTTTTTTTTTGTTTAACTGGATTTATGTCATTGAACATTGTCCTTCTATGTTTGCATTTCCCCCACCTGTATCAAACACATTTTTCAAGTAAACTAAATTAAACTATGTGAATAATGAGAGTTTTGGTACCCAAATTGAAACGACAAAGAAGGAAATGATGATTAAAGCTCAAGTCTCACTAAAAGCAATCTCCAGATACAAGTACTGTACAGTAAAATGAAAACGGGCGCGGGGAGTGTTCTTTACAGTTGTTACTCTTTTTTTTTGTTTTTTATGTTTGTACAATATTTTTCTGTTATCCATTGCTCTTGCTCTCTCAGTATATTATGTTTAAATGTGTTTGTCAAGAATATTGTTGGAGCAATGTCAAATCTATTTAAGAACATCACTGACCATGAGGGGAGGATTGTTTTTCTGGCATCTGGTGCAAAAACCGAGATCTGGACCTGGAAAAGGGAGCATCTTTGGTGATGTCTGGCAAGGAAGAGCTGAAGTCTCTGTGACTGAGCAAAGGTGAGTCCAGCCCGTCGGACAAGAGCATGGTCTGTCTCCTTAATGTGACGTCAGAACCCGGAAGCAATGATTGGCAGGTGGTGCTTTGTGCGCTAGTCGGAGTTGTAGCATCTGAAAGGCCATCACTAGGTTGTTCTTGACTGTGGTCAGATGCATTCGCCTTGGCTCGCTGCTTCCTCTCCGTCCACATCAGTCGTTTTAGATGCGACCTAGAAGCCTTGCAGAGGAAAGAAATTCAGGGAATTATCTCAGTCACATTCATACTTCATTTAGACTAGGTTTCAGTTAACTTAAAGGAGACGTATTTTGCATTTATTTCCACAATTTCGAGTTTCAGCATTATTTGAGAATTTTTGGGGTCAAGGAACTATGTTGACGTTAGGGGAGAAGTTTCATTTAGTCAGGCCATAGCCTTGTCAAATAGAAAAAGTGCTTTGCTATCATCTTGTGGCATCTGTAGGCAATTAGACCTCTTTGGGTGCGCAATCAATTACTTGCGACGGGGATTGGTCTTAATGCTCCTGCGAATAGCGGTGGAAACACTGTACAGCACACTTAATATCCGCTTTTCACACTCCGGTTCTAATCTTGTCATTTTGGGGGGGGAGGTTCTGTCTTCTGCAAATGCCTCGTATGGCTTTTGTAACCATGACCACCATTTGCTGAGCTTGGGCATGCAATGAAGTGAGCCTGTCACTGTTGCCAGCTTAACGACTCTCTCTTTTCCCTCAAATGATTTCTTTTCTTTTTTTTTCTAAACGTGAGTGTCTTTTTGTGGTGTTATTGGAGACTTCTGGACACTCTGAGACTCTCTGCAGAGCAGGAGATGTTCACTCTTCCTCATCCAGACTGTAAATGAATGGCATGTCCACAAAGCCACCACCGGCTAATTTAACCATATTTGAGACACCACTGGAAACCGGAACACAACACACCAGTCCTAAAATCTCTACACTAGCGTCCTGTGAGTGAAAGAATGGATTTTAAAATTTCCCCGATGCTCTACAAAGCTCTGAATGGCCCTTGGCCCAAATATGCAGATATTTAAGACCTTCTCCTTCCCTTCAAGAACTTACACTTACAGTATATAGTGCTCTTCTAGGCACTCAAAGACGCTTTACAATTTCACGTATTGTTCATTCACTCCTCAGTCACAGCCTAGTGGCGGTACGCTAATTGTGTAGTCACAGCTAGCAGAGTATTGCTCCACCTCGCAGGGACAGGATAAGCAGTATAAAAAAACAATGGCCTACGAATTTTGCAGTGGACTGTACGATTGTCACAAACATTGTGCACACAGCATGCATCATGGAATCTTTGAGTGACTACTTTTTTTTTTTACTGTAATTGCTGTGTTTGAGAGGCAATGAAAAGTGAAGAACACGACATAAATCCTTACCCAGCTCCCAATGTTGTGGAAAACCCCTGTCAGTCTTCCCATTAAGTTGGACAAACTCTAAGGAGGTTTGAAAGAAATTCAAATTTATTATTTAATGTATACGATAGCACAGGATTTACAGTACAAATGGGTGTTGAATACATGAGACAATATACACACCTTTTTTTGTTTGGCCCTTGAGCTATCTGGAGAGGAAATAAAAAAATAAATAAAACTCATCATGTGAACCATCTCCATCCATCCATCCATTTTCAACACCACTTATCCCAGTTAGGGTCGCCTATCCCAGCTGACTTCGGGCGAAAGGTGGATTACACCCTGAACTGGTCGCCAGTCAGTCGCAGGGCACATATAGACACGGACAACCATTCGCGCTCACATTCACACCGTCACTGAGTGGGAACTGAACCCACGCTGCCCGCACCAAAATCAGGTGAGTGCATCGCTACAACATCAGTGACTGTGAACAATATATATATATTTTTTTTTTAAAAAGGTCCATGTGGCAATACAGTTTACTTTGACACAGAGGAATTATAACTATTCCGAGTTTGATATTATCTATAAAGAGTAAACACAAATGGCTGTGAATCCCACAGATGTTTACTCCTGACCCTTTAGGGTACACACGGCCAAAGACTGGACCGCGGACGGATTTTACAGGCCTTTTTAAAAAAAAAAAAACATTTAATACAGCCTGTGCACATGCTTGTTTGCCATCACTGTGCTTTTAACTTTTGACACGAGAGTAGAAGAAGAGCAGTAGTCATAGGCATAGTGTCACTGTTGAGCAAATTATAGTAATGTATAGTAAAAAACGATTTTTTTTTTACTGAAGACAATGGCTTTTTCTATTCACCTTTTTTATGTGCGCAGTGTTGAATTATATTAATAGAATAAATGGCCCCAAGGTCAGATTTTGGACATTTTTTTGCAGCACAATAATTAAAGACTCTGATGTTCTGAAACACTATGAATAACAAACAGAGTATGTGTCTAAATTGAAAAGAAATATATTTGTATATCATTAAATACAGAGTACAGTATTGCTTAATATTTTTTTGTGTCTAAATTTAGCAACATACTGTATTTGGAAAACTATTTACAACTAAAATAGAACAAAATGAGTGCCTTATCACCTAGAGCAAAAAGCAATGATGTACTAATAATGAATGAATAAATGTTTATAGAATGTTGTGCATTCTACCATCATTGAAAGTCAAACTTTTAACCAACTTGGTTCTCTGGTGAATGCGGTGGAATCTGGCAGTTGCCACAGTTTGGTGTTGGCTGCCAGTTTCTGAACATAAACTTCATCCACCCGCAGGAGGATGTTCTCTGGCTTGATGTCTGTGTGTATGATCTTGCACTTTGTGTGCAAGTATTCCAAACCCTCCAGAACCTACGGAAGTTACAGAGTTACAGAACTAGTTTATGTATTTACAAAATACTGAGAAGGTTTACATGCTGTCACCTGTCTGATGATGCTTTTGACACAAGGAAGTGGAAGACCAGTGTAGTTGGATTTGATGATCCACCTCAGGAGCTGATGGCCCAGCACCTCCAAGACCATGCACACATCTGGTAAGCAATTAAGGACATTGTTTGATACCATACCGTGTTTTCATTTTTAGGTTTGTATATTAGGGCACTTATATATAGGATACGCTCTCCGTTCACTCCAGAGATCCTGAAGTCATCGATGAGGTGCACGATTCTCTCACGTTTAGGATCTCTGGGGTCACTGTCCCTCACCTGATGGCCCAAAATACATTCAACTCGAGAAAATAGCCACTAAAGCATACTGCAAGGGGCCTCACTGACACATTTCAGAAGTTTGATCTCATCCATTGCTGTCTCTGTATACATCAGAGCACTCTTCACCACCTTCAGGGCGACAAAACGCCTTCTCCTGCAGAAAAATCCCAAAATTCAAAGCCATATTCAATTTGATATTTTACACTTCACGAGCTGTTTTTCTCTCAATCAAATCTACGGTTGCAAAATTTGAATTGTAAGAGTTGACCAGTCCCCCAACAGAGTTTTCAGGCTATGAGCTTTCGCTTTTTCTCAATTGCTAAAACAAATTTCTTGAAACCTCCACCCATTTTCTCAATACCTTAAAGACAAATGCCGAAACTCAAAACCCCCGACTCTTCCTGCAAAACCAAACTACTGACTCAAAACTGACCCCGAGTCAATCAAAATGAAAAACCCCACTGAGCAGTCATTACACACCACATAGAAAAAAAGGAAAACACAATCATCAGATCATAAAACTGCTGGAATAATCTTGATTGCCCACAGTAACAAAACAAAAATCCACTTGTTGCTGGCACTTGTAGTAAAAAAATATATATAAATAAAAATGTACTAGGCCTACAAGTATAATGGAAAACTGATGTATTGAAACACCTTTTTGTGTACCGATATTTATAGAGTCATACTGAAATTACGCACCAGTGGCAGTTGGTCAATAAGGGCGCTAGCTACCGTTCAGCTGAGTCACTACCTTGAATAAGAAAAAAAGGTAACCTATTGAGAGAAGAATGTACCAGCAGCAGCTCAATGTTAAAGAATGTAAACCCGACCAGCGGAACATTGAAATCAAGCAAAAGTCAAAAGTCAGAGGGAGAGAATACACAAAGTCTTACACAAGGGCTGGTTTAGCAACAAGGCCTGGCTAACGGCATGCACCCAGACGAATGCTCTGTTTTGTTTGCCGGGCCTGCTTTGTCCAACATCAGGATGTTATGCCGCATGGACAAGAACAGGTGTCAAAAGAAAAAGAAAAAAAACAAGGAATGTGTATCCGGTAGTGGGAGCTGCTCTAGTATGACAATAGACAGCCATTTTGACCAGAAAAAAATACTTTTAAGACATAAAAACATACAAACACACTACGGAGAGTCAATGAGCAATGAAGGTTACTGGTAATGGAGTAATGCTGATACAATTAGAGTTGTGCAAATGATGCAGCGTTCTCTAACAATTTCATGGCAATAGGGAAGAAGCTGTTGGAATGTACTCTATGCTTGTTTTACTTTGCGTTGATCGAAAGCGCCTACCTGAGGAAAGGAGCTGGAAGAGGTGGTGACTAGGATGTGGAGGGTCTTAGATGATTTTGGATGCTCTTGTCTTAGTTCCTTCTGCCTGCAAGTCGTCAAGGATGGGTAGGGGGGTACCGACGAGTTTTGCGGCAGTCCTGATTTTCCGTTGCAGTCTGATTTTATTCTTCTTTGTGGCAGCGCCAAACCAGACTGTGATGGATGAACACAGGACCGATTCGATGACTGCTGTGTAGAACTGCTTCAACAGCTCCTGCGGCAGGCCGTGCTTCATCAGAAGCCGCAGGAAGTACATCCTCTGCTGGGCCTTTTTGAGGATGGAGTTGATGTTGGTCTCCCACTTCAAGTTCTGAGAGACTAATTCCCAGAAACTTGAAGGTCTCGATGGTTGACACAGGGCGGTTGGACAGCTGTGGCAAAGGATGGCTCCCAAAGTCCACGATCATCTCTACAGTCTTGAGCGTCTTCAGCTCCAGGATGTGTCGGCCGCACCACAGCTCCAGCTGTTCCACTTCCTGTCGCTACGCATACACGCCACCGTCTTTGATGAGGCCGATGACTGTGGTGTCATCTGCAAACTTCAGGAGTTTGACAGCCGTGTGCGTTGAGGTGCAGTTGTTCGTGTAGAGAGAGAAGAGCAGCGGAGAGAGGACACATCCTTGGGACGTCCCAGTGCTGATGGTGCATGTGGATGAGGTAGAGTCCCCCAGCCTTACCTGCTGTGTCCGGCACGTCAGGAAGCTATGAATCCACTGGTAGATGGCAGGTGAGATGCTGCGCTGGCGAACCTTGGAGGAGAGGAGTTTGGGGATGATTGTCTTGAACGCAGAGCTGAAGTCCATGAACAGGTTCCTTGCGTAGGACCCCGCGCTGTCGAGGTGTTCTAGGATGAAGTGCAGTCCCATGTTGACTGCGTCATCACCAGACCTGTTTGCTCGGTAGGTAAACTCCAGGGGGTCCAGCAGGGGTCCTGTGACGCTCTTGAGGTGGTCCAGCACGAGGCGTTCAAATGACTTCATGTCCACAGATGTCAGGGCGACAGGCCTGTAGTCATTTAGACTCGAGATTGCAGGTTTCATGGGGACTGGGATGATGGTGGAGCGTTTGAAACAGGATGGTACTTCGCACAGTTCCAGAGATCTATTGACGTTCTGAGTGAAGACTGGAACGAGCTGGTCCGCGCAGACTTTGAGCCAGGATGGGGACACAAGGTCTGGGCGTACGTATGTGTGCGTGTGTGCGTGCGTGCGTGTGTGTCTGTGTGTGTGTGTAACCAGTGCTCTCTTAACTGGCTTAAATTGGTTTATTCACGTCATTTGCCACAAGTGTGATCATTGTTCAATTGCTGAGTTTATGTTGAAACACCTGTGCTTTAATTGAGTTTGACTTTTGCTACCTGTGCTTATCATAATGCAACACACGTCCATCAGAGTGCAAAATGTGTTGTAGTGGGTGAAAATATGTTCTCAGGTTGTGTCTAACTAGGTGGAAAGTGCTACCAAAAGAGTGACCAATTCAATAAATTGGTTCAGTGCACTGAGGATTCAGTCCAGACAATAGGGTTTTATATTTTAGCAATTGAGAAATACTGTACGAGCCATAAATTGAGGTACAAAGAGGCTTCAGATACATTGCCCAAAAAAATGGAGCACTAAGGGACTGTAATGCTCTCACATGGGAAAGGAAAGCTATCTGTTTTACATGGATGTCTACTTATGACAAATACCGGTACCATTTTTTTTATACCTATGCTTGAATATAATACCTTTTCATGAAATTATCCTCAATTCCCAGTTAATTTCCATAAATACCCATTCCCATGGAAAATCTCGGAACCCTACTGTAAACCTTCTGTAAATGTACCAAAGGTTTTTCACACCTTTACATCCCCAATGAAATCCATACTTACACCATATGCCAGCAGAGCCACACAGTCGAAAAGTGACCCCATCCCAACTTTTTGACCACCTGGTATCGGTCCTCAAAAATCTCTCCAATTTCTACAGGATAATAACCACCTGCAACACAACGTGTCTTGTACAATCAAAATCCAGGGTACTCAAGGTTCGGTGTTGGTGTGTTGTCTACCTATCCCATAATCTTCCGGGTTCTCCTGTTCATCGTATGACCCCACAGGGTCAGATGGGGCGGGATGTTCTTCGACTGGAGGACATCGTGGATGAGCTGGGTTGGCTGAGGGAATCGATTTTGGACTCCCGGGTGGGGCTGAGGGCTCAGAGGCAGAGTGATCTCTCAGTTGCATACGTTGATCAGTGGAGTTGGCAGTAACAAGGGCTGACAGAGCGGCAGCATAGGATGATGACATTTTTAACAGGAGCCTGCTGAGTCCAGATGACAGCGACACTCAGTGAGCAGTCAAAACAAACAAAAAAAAAAAACATGGACAAGATCCCTAGTGAGGAGAAGCGGTACGGAAAATGGATGAATGAATGAAGGAATGTTCTTATCTGGTAGACAGTACTATGTGTTTAAGCCTTGGTAGTTCTAACTTCTAAATCACACTCTGCTTTACTGTCTTGGGAGTTCCATAGGTTTAAATTTTAGCGCCCCTGCTTTTCTCTTTATATTTGCTGCTCCTGAGCTCCATCTTGAGAACGGAAAGGATTTCCTTCCATTGCTATGCTGATGACGGTCAGATTTACTGTATGTGCCACTAATGAAGAAATATTATTTCTCCTTAAAACCTCTTTTATTATGTCTCGAAGACATTAAAGCCTGAATAGCCTTGAACATTTTATATTTAAACAGAAAGAAAGGTTTTGTTTCTAGTGGGGTCCTTTTAGATTAGTGCGCAGAAGTATTCTGAGGTGTTCTGTTCATTCATTCATTCATCTTCCGTTCCGCTTGTCCTCACTCGGATCGCGGGCGTGCTGGCGCCTATCCCAGCTATCTCCGGGCGAGAGGCGGGGTACACCCGAACTGGTCGCCAGGCAATCGCAGGGCGTTGTTATATTTATGAATGTTTTTTTATTTTATTTGTATTTTTTTTGTGTGTTACTCTATATAGCTTGCTTGTGTCGCTAGTTGTGTAGCCCTGTTTATAATGACATTTCCAAGGAGCCATGCAATGAATGCTCATATGTATTTTTAGCCAGACAAATAGCAATTCAAGCTCTCAACTGAAACTGAACTGTTCCCACTATTGCATACAATGTTGAACAGAATTTTGGTGGCTTAATATTGTATTAATAAAAACAATAATCAGAAGATACACAATGGAAATTGTAGAACAGGTTGCTCAGTACATGTACACTGGCTGTGGCGCTACAATGTATATGATGGGACTGTCAAGAGCAACAAGCTGCCAGTTCTTTAAAAAAAACATTTTTTTTAAAAAAGCGATTTTACAAGCAACGTCCCATGCACGTGCAGGCACGTGACTACGAAATAATGAAAGTTTATATTAAGGAAAAAAAATACTGTGGCCCACCATTTTACCAGTTTCAACTGAACCTTTTTAAAAAAAAAATTCTAACTCATCATTCTGTCGACCACCGTACATTATACCCGTATATACTGTAAGTAAATGTTGTTTTCTTATTCCACAGAACGACACTATGACACAAGTTCAAGTTGTTAAACTGAAAGTTTTGCCTATCTTACTCTAGCCTAGTAATTGGCACCAAAGCTCATATTCATTTCTCCTAAAAAGTCAGCTATATTACTGGAGGAACCTACTTACCCGGTGTCTTATATATTCTGTTATAATATATCCGTAACAAGGAAAGTGAAACTGCACGAGGTCAACCATGCACAGTCCCTCAGCTTCATGTGCTCTGCCCCTCTCTCCGGTGGGACTGCCAACACTCAGTCCAGGAATAGCCAAGCACTTGACATGCATGCTGTGTTCCTCTATGGCTGCTGCTACCACTCCACACTGCACTCATGAGTCTATACTGGACCCAGCGTCAGTAGGCCTGCACGCACTAATACAGTGGCACACAATAGGACAATATGTGTGCAAAATTCTGTCTTTTTAAAAGTTGGAATGAGTATTGGAGACAATAGAAATTCATTTCATGTAGCATTAATAGGGGGGGGGGGTCCTTGTCGCAATTCTATTTATATAGACTAGGACCAAGAGATAAACGCTGAGAGCTAATACAAGCGAAATAAGCCTGAGCCAAATATTTTCCAGCATACTTAATATTACTTTCATATTTAATCTAAAAGTAATATTTTTCTTCGATGATTGAGGAAAAATATTATTCAGTGCCTTTTATCTACCAATTATCTCCTGGGGACTAAGCCTCCCCTGTCCGTAAAACCCAGTGACACCCCTGGTTGCAGTTATGAAGATAGCTCCATTCTAAATGGCAACAGCAATGTTGTTATTTGATGGAGGACGGGTGGGGTTCGGCTTTAAATCGTCAATAACCTCTCACGTGAGGTTTATTTGATAATTTAACAAGGTTCACTCTTGCTTTTTTTTCTTTCTATTATTGTTAGTGCATGTGTGTGTGTGCAATATTTACAATGGTGGATGTATTTGTATGTACTGTATTTGTTTTTGTGTAACAATCAAGAAATGAAATAGTTTTTGGAGTAGTTATTACAGTACTCACTCACCCGGTGGGAAAAAATAACATCCACAAGATGTCACTGGTGCTTTTAAAAAAAATAAAAATAAAAAAATACAAAACTTTTCAGGCCCTGAAACGCCAATCCAATGCTCTCGAAATTCATTGCCTTTCCAATCTTACTGATGCTTTCTTGTTCCATTACATTTTAATGCCATTTTCTATAATTGAAACGTCCTTGATTTTTTTTTTTTTTTATGGTATGATGCATGTACTTCAGACTTGAACAGTGATTTACTGTACATTCACCAGTTGAGCTGATGACAATTTCCTATAAGGTATCTGAGTGAGATTTTTGAAAGGTCAGAATAATTACATTTAGTTTACTGTTAAAGAAAACTTGATATTGGGCTAGATTCAACTTCTGATGCAAAACTGCTGATTGCAACATGAAACTTTATTTTCATAGAATGAATGCACAATTTCATACATACATGTACATACAGTATAGGGAAGGCCTAATGAGCCTGATTTTATAGACCTGGAATAAAGGGAGGCGGAATAGCGGTACTTAAATATATTTTTAAAAAGAGACGCAAATATCACACTGCTGAATATAATGGTTCTAACACAATAATTCCCACACTGACTGATGAGAACAAGCTACAGTAGATTGCTACAAAGTGTTCAAGTTTATGAATATACTATAGGTAAATTTTGCTTTAGAGCTAAATTCATAGCATTTTTTTTTCTCAACTCTAAGAAAAATACATTTCAATTCCCAGTGCACAGACATTTGGTCTTTTCAGCAAACTGTATAGCTGTTTACATTAGAACATTAAATTCATAGGGTGCTACAGTTTGTACCAGAGTAGAAAATATTATCAACATACAGTATCAAACAGAAAAAAAATACATTCAAATGAGTCCAAAGATCATACATGGCAACTAATACGTCAAAAGATTTGCTTAGTTCTGTCTACATCAAATCAATTACAATTTCATCTGATACTCACTCACATTTTCTGAGGTTTATGTTGCAGAATGTTGGTTAGACTTTTATTAACAAATATGAAATATATGTAATGGAACCAAATGGTTTTTTTTCAGACATAACGAGTTGAAATGAAAATGAGAGATGATTAAACTCATGAACAAATTTTCTGGTGTGAGACCTGCTCACTCAGTCATTCAGAACAACAGCAGCCCGGTTCTGTTCATGCCATCAGCCACACTTTTTATGTTAACAAAAAAATCTAATCAAAAGCAGGCGGGGACTTATTACATGTGGTTAGTGTAAAAAAAATAAAAATAATAATAATAAAAAAAATTATAATCTTATTGTTAGTTCGGGAATAAAACATCATCTTGAAACTGCTCAGCACAAGCCACACTATTTACAGACCCAGACAGGCTGATCATGACTGTCAACACTACAGCCTGTCATCTCTCGTGGTGACAAATCATAGGGAATTTAAGGCTTAAGATGTTCATAAAGTGCTCTGTATGACAGTCAGACCAAAGAAAAACAACACGATCTCGTGTCATACAGTTCATGTGCTACTGCAATACAGTAGATCTCACAACAGTCCTCAGGTTTGTTCTGAAACAAATCAAAGCATCCCATCAACCTGGAGAAACAAAGTTCTATTTATCAGCCAGGCCCGAGATGAATCAAGAATCTATGACATCGTTCCAAATTGCCCTCATTTTACTGACATTGCGAACTGCTTCACTTGATTCGAGGAAATTCATAGAGGCTTAATATGAGCAGACCAGGTCATTAAAAAGCACTTTAAAGTCATCCAACCAACATTTACTTTTGCTCTGTTAGAAACATAGAGGCACTCCCATCTGCTACTCCAGTAAATTCAGTTTTGTGTATCAACATGACAAATAAGAATGGCTGTAAAATTAATGACAACAATTGAGGTCTTTTTTTATCGTCCATAAACACACATTCACTGGCATGTAGTATTAATACTTGTATAACACACATGGTTAATGAGCAATATATTATCTTTTCAATATAACTTTATATATCTGAGAAGATAAAAAATAGTGATTTAAACTTGTAAAAAAGTATATCTTGGGAGACTTCTCTGTGGATTATGGAGGTGCTATTAAGTAGTACAGCTTGACCATATTCTTACTCATCAATACTCATCTCCTTAGGGAGCGCAAGGTTCAAAGACATGGGACTTGACAAGTCTTTTCAAACTGTACAGCGACACTGTCGTTGGTTACAGTTGTTTTTCTGCTGAGGTTGCCATGTTTGTTTCCCTGTTGAAGCCACATTGTATCAAGTGGTCTACTTGGGGTCAATGCTTGGTATGTTGCGTTTGGAGTGTGAGTCGCTGTGTGGTCCCGCTGCTTCAGACAAGGGTCCCTGGGTCTGCGTTGGGTTCCTTTGTGGCCCCTTCTGGTGTGTGGGGGTGAGGACTCTCCTGATAGAGCGACAGCTCCGTCGACCTGTTGGGGAAGCAACGCACATCAAAACTCCACAGACAGTAGGCGACAGACAGTAGATTTAATGGTTTATTACACCTGCCATATGTGGGTGTTTTTTTTTTTGTAATAGTATGGCTTCAATGAATAGTTTTGTAAATAAATACAAGGCAGTGTAGGAGGCAAAAGCCCCCCAAAAATACAATTCATGAATCAATTGAGCTCCTTTGCTGCACCTGAAACTTACTCCTTCATCTAACAAAGGCATTGCAGAAAATTCTCTGCATTGTTGCGATTCCTTATTCCCCTACTTGGGGCTTTTTTTTTTTTTTTTTTTTTAACCTATCCTCGGTTATTCACTGAAATATACTCACCTATATGCTGTTTTGTGCTAAGGTAAAAGCCCTATCTAATATAAAAGTATTGCTTGTTTTTTTTGCTTGGTCAATATGGGGGTAAGTAAGAAACAGACAAGCGTGGCAAGAGGGAGGGATTCAATGTGGACTATTTGTGAGGAGTATATCAATGGCGCCACTTTGCACAGCTTGCTCGCAACTACAGTACTGTATGGAAGAAGTCCACAATTGCCACTATTGTGGGCATTTTTGTTGCTGCTGACATGGCCAAAGGAGTGAAGTATCTTCGAAAGGACTGACAGAAACTTCTGGACCAAGTGGAAAAGCTGTTGCTCGTTTGGATAAATGAAGAACAGCTAGCGAGTGATAGCATTTCCGAGACTATCATTTACGAGAAGGCGAGGCACTTACATGCTGAGTTGTTGTCAAGAGAAGAAGCTGCAAGCCAAGATATCAAGGTAATGTAGATTTCATTTTTTATTCTTCATGATTGTAGCAACCTGGTTATTAAATGGGTTTTGTGATTTCTAACTGGCTGTGAACACACCAGAGGGACTCATGACGTGACACTGGCTGTGTCCAAAATCTTTCGCTCACTCACGACTCCCTACTCCCAATGTAGGGTTAAACTATAGAGTGGACTATCTAGTTAGCTCATTCATAACAGTTTTCAGACACAGTGACGTTTTTTGAGGGGGGGGGGGGGTTAAGAACATTTTAAGGGGGGCTTAGCCAAAAAAAAAGAAATCATTGGCCTAACCACAAACAGCCAAATCATTTTGAGGGGGGGATGAAGTCACCCCCCTAGTGACACCACTGGTTCAACGTGTGCAAACTTTGAATAAAATAGGGACTTTTGCCGAGGCTGGAACCAATTATTCATGTTTGCATTATTTCTTATGGGAAAATTCTGTTCAATTAACAAACTATTCCGTTGACAAAAACCCTGTTTTAATTAAGTTTGTAAACCCAGGTTCCACTGTCAGTTGAAGTGAGGGGGTGGGCTTCATTTCGTCAGGCATTAGCCCTAATTGGCAAGTAGAGCTTTGCTCCCATCTTGTGGCATCTATAAGCAAATAAGAACCTTTTTAGGGAGGGAGTCCATCACTTGCAGATTTTCATTTTTTTGCGGCAGGGCCCGGTTCCTATCACTGAGGATGAATAGTTTTTTTGGACAATGTGAGAGTAATGCAGCCACCATATGAGACAGATGCAAAACTGCAGCCTGAAAGTGCAAAGACAGCAATACTGACCTGCCATGCAGTGGGTGCCCATGGAAGCTGGCTGACTGGGGCATTTGAGGCCTGTGAAGGTTGGCTGCTTCACCTTGAAGAGACTGGGCCTGGAATGCCAGAGGGTGGGGGTGTGAGAGCCGTGAAATCCCTGCTTCGTGGCTCTTAGCGGGATATCCGAGGGCGTTCCGAAGGTACCAGTCTCTCAGTCCCTCCAGAGCCAGGGCTTTGTGGAGGCTTCGTGTTGAGTCCTCTGGGGTTGGAAGGGAGAATTGCGGGGGTCTTCGACTGAAAGCAGGGCCAGAGAGTTCGGTCTGGTAGGGGAGCAGGTTGGGAATGGAGGACGTGGTGGTACCAGAGGCAGGAAGGTGCGACTCGGACTCTGAAAGCAGGATGGCATCCTGGGGGTGTTGCTGCAAAGGAATAAAGGGTCCACAAGATTTGGTTCTGGTGACCTTCACCCTGCGCATGTCAGCTTGAGACCTTCGGCCAACCATTGGGCTATAAGGAGGTGCAGTGCTCGGAAGATGCACCTGGGAATGGGTGAAACCATTAGCATGGGGGGCAACTCCTCCAGTAGGGGAGCAGTGAGAGACTAAGTCCTGCCAGATTCTGCCTGTGGACTGGAAGAGGTTGTGCTGCGCTTGCATCCTTTGCTGCTTCCCCCAGATATAGTCCATCAACAGCTCATTGTAGCTTACCCCAGCCCCTCGGCCCCCCATGGAAAGGCGCATTTTGGCCTGTTCCCCAGATCCGTCTACATGTTTCTCAGGGCTGCTCAGGTGAGTGTGTCGTAGTTTCCCATCTGTCAAGGTTTCCGAGCTCTTGTAGGGCCCTCCTTTTGGGTGCATCACGTTTCTGGGGAGTGGATCGTCTGAAAGGCTGGATCGATCCAGCAGGGCCTCTGAGCTGTTACTGCGTCTGGCTCTGGAGTTGTAAAGGCAGCTTCTACGGTCCGAGGAGGAGCCCTCCTGGGCGAGTGGTATCATATAGGGCACATCAAGACTGCCAGACCACTGCTTCAACCCATTGTTCCCTGACACATCAGACCTAAAATAATGAGGCAGAAATGGGGAAAAACAAAGTGGAATTCAAGCTGCAAGGTGCAACGAACAGGCCTAAGCACCACTTTTTTTCACGGCGAATTCTCAAAATGTTCCAAATTTGACGCTATACTCTGCCAACATTAGAAAATGTAGCCAAATAAGATTCCCAATTTAGGATAACTTGTTCAGATTGGGGCTCACCGGAGGAATTCTCCTTGCGTACAAGCCTGAAATAGTTGTTTCAAACGAGTGCTGCACCGACATAGCCTAAAAGTGCATTTTTGGTTTCAGACTGATATACTTTTTTCCACCGAAATCAAACTACCGAAATAAATGCCACACGCGTAACTTGTCACATGCTGACCACTGACGGCCGACGCGCGCAAGTGCGTAAGCATCACTGCAAAAAATGGTGAGTTTCAAGCATGTTACGTCCCCTTACAAGGGGGAATTTATTCAACAGAGAACTAATAATAATAACACTAATCCCAAGAGGGCCTTTGTATCACCTTGTACTCGGGCCCTAAATATGACAAAAGGCTGACAAAGAGTCATTGTATTAATGCATTTAATTGAAATAACTCTCAGGAGCGAATCTTTCAACTAAGATATACTATTATATTTACATATCTACATCTACATTTACATCTGAATATGACTTGTGTGATGTAAACCCCATCACTTAACCCTGAGTTGTTAAATTTATAAGCACTTGCCCACAGGCTTCCTAAGAGACAAAAAAGAGCTTTAAGCCCCCTGCTGGTAGCTAAATCCAATTCCTACTTAAATGAACCTGGATGAAAACATTACCTGACATGAACACTGATTGGTGCAGTTCGGGCCAGAAGTGGTGTAGCTGGAACACTTCTGCCTTCAACATTGGATGCACTTCTTGGTAAAGAGTGAGTTGGACTGTGAATGGTAAAATCAAAATAAGAGCTGTATTGTGAAGAACAGAAGACATGTAAACGAGAAAATACAGTACACTGTACTGTACTTATGCAAACACACATGAACCAGATGTTCTCAGTTGTCATGCAAAAGGTACCTGACAGAACTTGTAAGAGAATTGCGACGAGTCCTCATTTCGTAGTAAATCTCTACAGGAGAGAGTTTCCTGCTGAACCTATGGTCAGGGCTGCCTACAGTTAGCCGAGGCTGGGACAGAGAGCGCTGATCTGCAGCCACACTGGGAGAGGACTCTTGGCAGAAATATTACAAAAAATTTAAAAGTAAGTAAGGTTACAAGCAGGTAAATATACACTGCCATGGAAAAGTATTTGCCCCCTTCTCAAATTCTTTTTTTTTTTTTTTTTTTGCAGTTTCCCCACAATGGTTAAGCTCATCAAATAAATGTAACTATGAAACAAACATAACCCAAGTAAACATTTCAAAGTATTCAAACCCATCTGGTCCTGTGTGAAAAAGTAACTGCCCCCTAAACCTAATAACTCTTTGGGCCGCCCTCAGCAGCAGCAACTGAAATCGTGTTTTCTGTAACTGGCAATGAGTCTTTGCGATCACTGTGAAAACATGTTGGTCCACTCTTTCTTGGAGAATTGTTTTAATTCAGCAACAATTGAGTTTTTATAAGCATGAAATTACTTTTAAGGTCATGCTATAGCTTTTCAATTAAATTGAAGTTCAGACTGAGACTAGGCCACTCCAAAACCTTCATTTTGTATTTATTTTTTAAGCCTTTCAGAAGTTGACTTGCTGGTGTGTTTTGGATCATTGTCCTGCTGCAGAACCCATATGCACTTTAGCTTGAGGTCACAAACTGATGGCTGAACATTCTCCTTCAGGATTTTCTGGTGAAGAGCAAAATTAATGGTTCCATCAATCACAGGCTCACAGAAAGTGGTCCAGGTCCTGAAGTGATTTAGCAGCCCCAGACAATTGAGTTTTTATAAGCATGAAATTACTTTTAAGGTCATGCTATAGCTTTTCAATTAAATTGAAGTTCAGACTGAGACTAGGCCACTCCAAAACCTTCATTTTGTATTTATTTTTTAAGCCTTTCAGAAGTTGACTTGCTGGTGTGTTTTGGATCATTGTCCTGCTGCAGAACCCATATGCACTTTAGCTTGAGGTCACAAACTGATGGCTGAACATTCTCCTTCAGGATTTTCTGGTGAAGAGCAAAATTAATGGTTCCATCAATCACAGGCTCACAGAAAGTGGTCCAGGTCCTGAAGTGATTTAGCAGCCCCAGACAATCACACTACCACCACCATGTTTGATGTTCTTTTTCTGAAATGCTGTGTTACATTTACGCCAGATGTAACGAGACACACACTTTCCCAAAAGTTAAACTTTCGTCTCATCAGTCCATTGAATATTCTCCCAAAAGTCTTGGGAATGTATTTTTTTGTTTGTTTGTTTTTTCAAGAGTAAGTAGAGCCTTTACGTTCTTTTTGGTCAGCCGTGGTTTTTGCCTTGGAACTCTGGCATGGATGCCGTTTTTTCCCAGTCTTTCCTTATTGTTGAGTCATGAACACTGACCTTAACCGAGGCAAGGGAGGCCTGCAGTTCTTCAGATGGGGCAAAAATACTTCTTCACATAAGGCCAGGTAGCTTTGAATAGTTTTTTCCCTTAAAAGGTCCCATATTCTACCAAACTAACTTTTATAGTATTTTGGATGTAATATTGGCTCTATGCTGCCTCAGTAAACGTGAAATATGAATTAAAATCAACCACACATTCCTGAGTACCAGTTTTTTTGCAGAGAGGCCTGAAAGCAGGTCATTTGAATTTCTTGAGCTTATCTACGTCACAAGTGAAGATCTCCTTCCCTTTCCGCTCCTGAGCCAGTGCTGTCAACATTACAAACACGTGGGATCGCACAAGTGGGTCTTCTACACAGAGGCAACCAATCAGTGGAAAATGGGTGGTCTTAGGCAAATATGGACAAAGCGAATACAAAATTGGATCAAACAGAAGTAGCTATCAGAGGGGCCTTTTCTGGAAACTCGTATGACAAAACCAAGGTGGTTGTTTTTTTTTAATGAAATGGACACTTTTATACTAAGTTCATGTTAGCGAGTCACTCTCTGGAGGTCTAAATAGACAAAATATTGGACCTTTAATAAACAAAATCATTTAAAATCTGCATTTTATGTTTACTTGGGTTATCTTTGTCTGATAGTTACATGTTTGTTTTACATTTTGATGCTCTTAAACATTAAAGTGGGGAAACAAGGCAAAAAAAAAAGAAAGAATGTGAGAAGGGAGCAAATACTTTTTCACGGCACTGTAGGTATAGATTTGAATTGAAACCGCTATCCTGTTATATTTAATGTAAATGATATTTGTCTAAATTCACCATAGTGTAGTTAGTTACAAGAAAGTGAGACAATACCATTGTCATGTGATGTTGAATCTGACATGGAGCTTGTACTCTCTGACATAACACCATCCTCTGGAAGACAATATAAACAAAGATTCACGTTTTAAAAGCCCTACTGAAAGCATTACCTCAACCGGCTGACTTCGGCAGCGACCCACTCGCCCTCCAATCCCTAGCATTTTGCTTGCTAATGTGCAATTGACTAGCAACAAAATGGATGAATTACACTGCCGGATGAGCACCCAGCGCGACAAAGACAAAGACCCGGTTGACACAAGACGTACCGGACAGTAGGGTTGGGCATCAAGAATCGATTGGAACCAGGACTAACGTTACAGTTCTCCCAGAATCGTTTAAATTAAAATATTTCGGTTCCCAGTTTCAATTGCCACAGTCTGCTGAGTGGCAAAAACCAACGAAGAAGAACGCGCACAAAGACATGCTTCTGCCCAATAGCGGCAGCGAACAAAAGTGTGTCTTAACTTTGTTCAAATAAATGACCAGTCGCCTCAGTGCAACACTTGGAATAAGATTATACTGTGCAAAGGAGGCTTTCATGATGTGTAGAACTCTGACGTGCTCCCTCCCTCTCCGAGCCTCAGCCTACACAGCACGGAACTTCAGTGAAACTTCAGTCAAATTGGGTGAGTGAAACAATAAAATACGTATATGGCAACATTGATCATTGGTTGCACTTTTGCACTGATGGTTTTTAACGTTTATTTTAGTCTTCAAACCAACGTAATAGCCGATGACAGAAAAAAAAAAAAGCTTAACATTGAGCTAAAACTTCAACAAAGGTCAAACTAGAAACTTGACATCACAATGAATTGTGAGAAAATTCACATAAACACAAACCTTGTGCCTCATTGGTGAGTAGGCGAAGGAATCGTTTTATAGCATTTGGTTCCATTCACTCTTTTTCTTACCGTCTCAGTTAACTTTCGTTTTCAAAATTCACCTGTGTCATGTAAAGTAACTTTCGTGCCAAAATGCTGAGTTCTGGTGTGTACCCTTCAAAATAAAAGGCGACCAGCTTAAAACAGGAAGTCAAGTTCAAACTTGTACATATAAACCATTTGACATGATAAAACAGTCCCAAATAACTATTTTAACGATACTATATTTAACTTTTCGCTGAACCGTTAATTAATGAATATTAATTACGCTCGCCGAACAAGTCAACGAAATTGAAAAAAAACACCCGGACTCACCCCTCATCATTCTCGGGGACTTTAACAAAGCTAAACTCAACCACGAACTCCCTAAATACAAGCAGCACATCGACTGTCCTACCAGGGAAAATAATACTTTAGACCACTGCTACACTACGGTAAAAAACGCATACCGTGCTATACCTCAGCTGGCAGCCTGGATGAATATACGGACACTGTCACATCCTATATCAGTTTCTGTGAAGAGGTTTGTGTACCAACAAAATCATTTCGCACATTCAACAACAACAAGCCGTGGTTCACTGCTAAACTTAAGCAGCTTCGCCAAGCTAAGGAGGACGCATATCAGAGCGGGGACAGGGCACTGTATAATCGAGCTAGAAACCAGCTGACTAAAGAAATTAACATTGCAAAGAGGAACCATGCAGCAAAGGTGGAAAAACAGTTTAGCGAAAACGACTCTAAATCAGTCTGGCATGCATTCCAATCGCTGACTAATTACAAGCGACGATCCCCCCAAGCTGAGAACAATAGCACACTAGCCAACGACTTGAATACCTTCTACTGCAGATTTGAAAAGGACAGTTTCACACCACACACCAACCCGGCCGCACCCGCGACCACAATCACACCTCTGACTTCTGCGTTAACCATCCATGAACAGGATGTGAGACGCATCTTCAAACAACAGAAGATTAACAAAGCGGCAGGCCCGGACCATGTGTCCCCATCCTGCCTCAAAGTCTGCGCGGACCAGCTCGCTCCAGTCTTCACTCAGATCTTCAATAGATCTCTGGAAATGTGCGAAGTTCCATCCTGTTTCAAACGCTCCACCATCATTCCAGTCCCCAAGAAACCTGCAATCTCGGGTCTGAATGACTACAGGCCTGTCGCTTTGACATCTGTGGTCATGAAGTCCTTTGAACGTCTCGTGCTGGACCACCTCAAGAGTGTCACAGGTCCCCTGCTGGACCCCCTGCAGTTTGCCTACCAAGCGAACAGGTCTGCAGATGATGCAGTCAACATGGGACTGCACTTCATCCTAGAACACTTCGACAGTGCAGGGACCTACGCGAGGATCCTGTTCGTGGACTTCAGCTCAACGTTCAACACCATCATCCCTGAACTCCTTTCATCCAAGCTTCTCCAGCTCAGCGTCTCACCTGCCATCTGCCAGTGGATTTACAGCTTTCTGACGGGCAGGACACAGCAGGTCAGGCTGGGGGAGGCCACCTCATCCACACGCAGCATCAGCACTGGGGCGCCCCAAGGTTGTGTCCTCTCTCCGCTGCTCTTCTCTCTCCACACGACTGAGACTGCATCTCAGCGAACCCGACTGTCAAACTCCTGAAGTTTGCAGATGACACCACTGTCATCGGCCTCATCAAGGACGGTGACGAGTCTGCATATCGACAGGAAGCGGAGCGGCTGGAGCTGTGGTGCAGCCGACACAACCTGGAGCTGAACACGCTCAAGAGTGTAGAGATGATCGTGGACTTCACGAGGCATCCTTCGCCACAGCTGCCCCTCACGTTTTCCAGCTGCCTTGTGTCAACCGTCGAGACCTTCAAGTTCCTGGGAATTACAATCTCTCAGGACCTGAAGTGGGCGACCAACATCAACTCTGTCCTCAAAAAGGCCCAGCAGAGGATGTACTTCCTGCGGCTTCTGAGAAAGCACGGCCTTCCACCGGAGCTGCTGAGACAGTTCTACACAGCGGTCATCGAATCAGTCCTGTGTTCTTCCATCAAAGTCTGGTTTGGTGCTGCTACAAAAAAGGACAAACTCCGACTGCAACGGACAATCAAAGCTGCTGAAAGGATTGTCGGTACCCCCCTACCCACCCTTGAGGACTTGCACGCTGCCAGAACTAAGACAAGGGCGTGCAAAATCCTCTCGGACCCTCCGCACCCCGGTCACCAGCTCTTCCAGCTCCTTCCCTCAGGTAGGCCCTACCGATCAATGCAAACTAGAACTAGTAGACATTCCAACAGCTTCTTCCCTCTTGCGATCAACTTCTTAAACACCTAACCTATAATTCCATTACAACAAGCTGGCAATTTTTTGACTTGAGTTCGTTGTCACATTTCTGTGGGGCCAATTATGTAGCACTCGTGCACTCACTGTAGTTGTCTCGCCATGCTGCACTATTTGCATATACTGGCCACTCATGCCAGAGTAGCATCTGCTCCATTTGCACACTGATTGAGGAGTATCTGTAACATTTGCACAACCAACATTGTCCCAGATTATCGCACTACTCGTCACTTTAAACCGCATACACTCCTTGAAGTCTCAGCGCCCTTTGCACAATGGTCATTGCACCGGACTATTGCAATATTAGTCATTCGAACTGCTCTAAGTGCGAGAGGACTCTGCATCTTTTTGCACAATTGTTTTTTGTCAATGTCTTTATGTCTCCAAAGTGTTCTGTAAATTGACTGTCTGTTGTACTAAAGCGGCTCCAACTACCGGAGACAAATTCCTTGTGTGTTTTGGACATACTTGGCAAATAAAGATGATTCTGATTCTGATATTAATTCAATTGGGTTAGTTCCACACACATTGCCTTTTAGGTCACAGGTTTGATATTGATACTGGTTATGAAGAACCCAGAGTCAAATGTTCATTTTAGTCAATGCTGCGTGCTGCGCGGCACGGTGGACGACTGGTTAGAGCGTCAGCCTCACAGTTCTGAGGAGCAGGGTTCAATCCCCAGTCCCACCTGTGTGGAGTTTGCATGTTCTCCCCGTGCCTGCGTGGGTTTTCTCCGGGCACTCCGGTTTCCTCCCACATCCCAAAAAACATGCATTAATTGGAGACTCTAAATTGCCCGTAGGTGTGAATGTGAGTGCGAATGTTGTTTGTTTCTATGTGCCCTGCGATTGGCTGGCAACCAGTTCAGGGTGTACCCCGCCTCCTGCCCGATGACAGCTGGGATAGGCTCCAGCACGCCGGCGACCCTAGTGAGGAGAAGCGGCTCAGAAAATGGATGGATGGATGGCTGCGTGCTGCTACGAAAATGGATGTTCATAATTTGGACACCCTTTATTTAAACCATGCAAACTTTTTTTTTGACCCAGCCCCCTAAAAGAATCGGAATCGAGAATCGCTTGAAACTGGAATCGAAATGAGGAACCGGAATCGCTCAAATTCAAATGATGCCCAACCCTACCGGGCAGTGCTATACAGCCAGATAGATTCTCAGTATATACAGCCTGGATTGCTTGAATGAGGCGACTGGTAAATCCAAAGGAGGATTTCTGGTCAGCAACTCATGGTGCTCCAATGTGGATGTAATCTCCTGCACATGTTCACCGTTATTAGAACAGCTCACTATTAAATGCAGGCCATTCTACTCCCTGGCAAAATTTCCATCCATCCTGCTTACAGCTGTGCACATTCCACCTGAAGCCAATGCTGCGGCTGCCTAAAAGGAGCTCCACGGTGTTATCAGTGTCTGTGAAACACACCACCCGCAGGCCATTTCCATCGTGGAAGGAGATTTTAATAACTGTAGTCTGAAAAGAGTGCTACCTAAATATTATCAGCACGTCAGCTGCTGTACTCAGGACAACAAGACATTGGATCACTGCTACTCCACCATAAATGGGGTGTACAGTTCTGTCCCAAGGCCTCATTTTAGGAAATCAGACCATTCATCTGTATTGTTGCTGCCTGTCTACAAGCAGGAGGCAAAATGTTTAAACCCACTTTGAGGACTGGACAGTGCAGGTCAGTGGAGGACACACTCAAACTTCAGGGATGCTTTGCTTTGAAGCAGTGGACTGGACAGTGTTTAGAAACCCTACAAATGTGAGTGAGTACACTGATAACTGCTGACTACGTTAAAACTTGCCTGTAGCCTTAACATCTATAATAACAAAGTGTTTTGACAACCTGGTTAAGTTTTACATCAGTAAGAACATATCGGTCAGTATTGACCCAGTTCACTTATCGGTCTAACAGCTCTGGATGATGCTGTATCATTGGCTCTGCATACTGTGCTGAAACATCATTTGTCAGAATGTTGTTTAGTGATTAGAGCAATGCTTTCAACACAATTATTGCATCTAGACTTGTGTCTAAGTTGAAGGACGTTGGCCTCTGCAATTCCATCTGCATGTGGCTTGATGAATTTCTGACAGGAAGACAGCAGACAGTACAGAGTGAGGAACATCCACTCATCTACCACAGTTCTGAACATTGGTGCTCCACAAGGCTGCTGCCTTAAGGCCTCTTTATACTCCCGCGCTCGCGAGGGCGACAGCGCCCGCATTGCATCACATGACTGACGCATTGGGCCGCGTGGCCCCTAAGACACTTGACGCGCACACGGCACAAATTGTCGCCACGCGCAGAATGCCGCGGAGATCATCTCTCGTGATTGGTGCGTTTTAGTCACATGCTGTGATGGCGTACTCATACTCAGCTTTCCCCTTGGTTCCTCAATACTGCCATCTTGGCTGATATTGGCTGTGCGAGGAGGTGCGCAAATATGTGCATCTTTATGATGCTAGCACTAAAAATTACAAAGATGCACAAATGTCAGCGAACGCCTGGCGTGAAATTTCCACGGCAGTAGGTTAAGAGGTGTTGGAGTGGAGAATGTGGAAACTCATGAGGGACGGCTACCGGAATTGGCCATAAAATGCAGATGAAACTCCACCCCGTGGTGTCCTAGCCAATACCAGCCGTAGTGACACCCCGACTGGGAGGAGAACTGAAGCACACTTTCAAAACAGCGCGTGTGGGTTGCGCTCGAGTATAAAGGCGAACTGCGCGCGGGATAGCCGCAGTGACGTCAGCGCGGTCGCTCCCGCGCGACTATAAAGAAGCCTTTAGCAGACACTAGCCATCCAGCACATAAACATTTTAAGTACTTAGCATTGGGAAAGCGCTTCCAAAGCATCAGGGCTCAGACCACTCACCTCAGGGATAATGTCTATCTCCAAGCAGTTAGGATTTTAAATAGTAGGCCTAACATTTTAACATGACATAATTATTTGCAGGGTGTGTGTGTTTTTGTTTTATTGGTGCTGTTTTATGTATTTAGTTGGTTGTCAATGTTGGAGTTAGACGTACAGTATCTCAGGTGTTTTATTTATTAATTCGCTATCTGCGTTACGGCTGAGAGAGTGCCAGAGCACAACATATTTCATTTGATCGGAATGTACATTGTACTTTTATATGAATATGACAATAAACTTGAACTACTAACTGGAATTCAATTTACATTGTACAAATTAAGTATTTATTGTATTTCATTTCAAGAACTTTGGTAACGGTGTCCATTACCTGTGTGACAGCCCCGATGAACTGTCCTCTTGCTATTTGGGAAGTTTCTGTCTGACTCTGTATGTCTGTACAGGGCACCAGTAAAGATAGCTTTCATCTGCTTTCTTTGGGCAGCTTCATCCTGCACATCCAGGCACAGTCAATTGTGTTAGACCACAGTGTAAATGGCAATATTTAAGGTGTTGACTTACTTCTACCCTGCAGTTGGGAGGCATGCCAGCTCTGCGCTGAACAGCTGGGGGTTTCTCCCCCGTCTCCAGGGGAAAAGCTTGTGGCAACTTCCCAGTCAGCTCCTGCAGAAGAAATCAATTAGCTGAAATCCCTCTTGCTGGCCTAAAAGGTTCAAGGATTTTATAAAAGCACACCACTTAAGAGATTACTTTAAGTTGCTATAAAACTATCCTTTAAATGCTTCACTTCTCTGAATAGTTATGGCAGAACTAATGTTTTTGCCATAAATTACATCTACGACAGCACAAGTGAGCAATGCAGAAACTTCTAATTAACTATACTGGGAACACGAAATGATCTAAAAATATAGTGTGTGTTCACAAAGGGTGACTCACTAAAAACACATGGATGTGTTAAATAGCTGTGAATGAACAGCTGAGGCAGCTGTGGCAGGCATTATTATGTGGAGACAGCTGTCGATGGAATATTGACATCCCCACTTTATAATTTGAAGGACAAAAACGTTCGTCAGTGGATTTTAGCTCAATGCACGTGTGCTTTCAATGTGCATCACTCTGGATTGTTAAATCATCAGTATCTGATCAAACAATAATGAACAGGCTCATCAATGCATGGCATCGCAAGTCGCATTTCCAGTCACTTTGTTTTTTACATAGAGCAAATGATTTTAATAAAATACTGTTTATGTTTCTATATCCATCCATCCATCCATTTTCTGAGCCGCTTCTCCTCACTAGGGTCGCGGGCGTGCTGGAGCCTATCCCAGCTGTCATCGGGCAGGAGGCGGGGTACACTCTGAACTGGTTGCCAGCCAATCGCAGGGCACATAGAAACAAACAACCAGTCGCACTCACAGTCACACCTATGGGCAATTTAGAGTCTCCAATTAATGCATGTTTTTGGGATGTGTGCGAATGGGATGTGGGAGGAAAACCGGAGGGCCCGGAGAAAACCCACACAGGCACTGGGAGAACATGCAAACTCCACACAAGCGGGGCCCGGGATTGAACCCTGGTCCTCAGAACTGTGAGGCAGACGCTCTAACCAGTCGTTCACCGAGCCGCGCAAAAAAAAAAGTCAGATTTAAAAAAAAAAAAAAAAACTATGCAAAATAACTATGATATGCAAGAACGGTATCATGGTGAAGTGACAACAGGCTGTATATGGGCCGAGGCTGTTTGCAAGTCAAATAAAAACTACAGTCTTCTATACAGTGATATCCAGTAAAAATGTTGAAAGTCACAATTTTTGTGTGGTAATACACTGATTCAATATACTGGTATCAATTGTAGTCTTAAGTCTTATCTTTGAAAGCATCGAAAATTACATGCATCGATTCATTTTACATCATCAATAGTAATTATAGTACTAAGAGGATAGTGTCTGAAAACAAAATTATTCTAACTTTATGTGCAACAATGTACAATATAAATCAATAAATGTCAATAGACAAAGGTAGTACTCACTCCTTCTTGAAAACAAACAAGTTTGAGCTCCTCGACGCGGGAGTTAAGCAGAGCCTCCAAAGCCTGCTTCCTCTCTTGCAAAGCTGCAACCCGCTCAGCCTGCAGCTTGCCGTCGTGGCACACTTGAACATCTACACAACACATTACACACAAGCAACCTTGAGAAAATCGCAAAGATGTGTTAAGGCCTCTTTATACTCCCGCACTCGTGCGTCCGACAACACCCGCAGTGCATCACGTGACCGACGAATTGGCACGCGCAGCCCCTCTGCGTCGCTTGACGCGCACACGGCAAAAATTGTTGCTGCACGTAGAATGCCACAGAGATCATCTCTCGTGATTGGTCACATGCTGTGATGATGTCACATGCTGTGATGATGTAATCAGCGTTCTTCCCAGTTCCACATAACACGTATCATCACTAAACGTATCATCTAGTCATCTAGGTCCATTTGTTCTAGCAGACTCTGTTCCACGGTCGCCATTGTTGTTTCTTTGTTCCTTGTAATGGAAAGGAAAGTAAAAACGGCTACCGGAAATGGCCATAAAATACAGATGAAACCACCCTGTGGCGTCCTAGCCAACACCAGCCGTGGCAACCACCCCCACCCCCGGCATGGAGGGGAACCGCAGCACACTTTCAAAACAGTGCATGTGGGTTGCACCTGAGTATAAAGGCAAACTTCGTGCGGGATAGCTGCAGTAACATCAGCGCAGTATAAAGAAGCCTTTAGTGCTCACTGTAACTTTTTTCTAAAATTTACAGCCATGTATTGTGTCTGGGTGGGGTGTTGATTTTCACACTTTCACAATAGGTGTGTATTGGTGGTGTCTGCTCCCAGTCTCACACACAGACACACACACACTCACTCTCTCACACATACACACGCATGCACGCACACACACACACACACACACACAAAATCACACACAGTGCTCTGATAAGATTATCTGACAGCTGTGGTGTCAATATGTGAACAAAAGGCCTTCACAGATGCAGATGTTGTTCCAATTGCTTGTTCCACTGAGACAAACACTATTGTTTTCATTTGGTTAGACTGTTAGAAAAAACACAAGCTGAAAATTCCTCCAGGCCAGGCCTTAGTAGACTTGCCTAGACATGAAGGTGTGTGCATTTACACCAGTCTGCGGGACTCTTTGCAAGTCATTACTCACCTGGAGCTCCCACCAAACCCATGGATGTAATCAGATGGCCTTTGACCTCCATGTGGTTTAATTGTGGGGTCTTGACGATTCACACTCCCAGCCACACCCTCACCTAATGAACAGAAATCTGGGTTTAAATTTAAAATGCAGCTGAAGCCCAGATGTATAGCAATGTATTGCCCGCTGACCTTGTTGTGTCAGCCATGTGCGTTTCCTGGTGTTGAGTCAGTGGTCAGCAGGGGATGACTTTGTGTGTCCCCTCGTTCAACATAGCATCAGGAGACAGCAATTCTGCTTAGGAGGAGCTTACTACGGAATCCTTCAAAAGACAATATGATATTTCAGATGTGTAACAAAATAGTGTTGATTGTATTTTAAATCAAGCTAATGTGACTGCATCAATATTTGTACCACTTGTACAAACATACATAAAAATAGGACCACTTTAAAAATGAAAGCAAATGCATCACTGTTGACACTTCAAGAGGTACACCTGCACATTCTGTTGAGATCAATGCAAGAGTTCAATTAACAAAACATTCTGCTTTTACAAAGATGCCAGTTTTGACTGATACTGATACAGTAATAATTTAACAATATGGTTAGTATTGTAGCGGCACCGTGGACGACTGGTTAGCACATCTGCTTCACCGGGTTCAAATCCGACCTCCCCTGTGTGGAGTTTGCATGTTCTCCCCGTATGTGGGTGGGTTTTCTCCGGGTACGCCGGTTTTCGCCCACATCCCCAAAACATGCATGGCAGGTTAATTGAAGACTCTAAATTGCCCATAAGTGTGAATGTGAGTGTGAATGGTTGTTTTTTTATATGTGCCCTGCGATTGGCTAGCAACCAGTTGAGGGTGTACTCCACCTCTCGTCCGAAGATAGCTGGGACAGGCTCCAGCACGCCCGTGACCCTAGTGAGGATAAGCAGTACGGAGAATGGATGGATGGATGGATGGATGGATGGTTAGTATTGTAGTAATAGTATTTGATGACTTGAAACTCCTCGGTAACAAAGGCAGGATACATTTTTTTAAATCCACTATACTTCCAGGATTAAATAATTGTTAGAACCCAATAGTACAAGGTCCATCCAATCGTCAATCCATTTTCTATAGCACTTGTCCTCATAAGGGTCGTAGGTAACTGGAGCCTAACCCAAGTCACTTCGGGCGACAGCTGGGATAAAGCCTGCACTGGTCGTCAGTCAATCACAGGGCACATATAGACAAACACAATTCACACTAACATTCACACATTTAGAGCAGGAGTCACCAATCTTTTGGAAACTGAGAGATACTTCTTGGGTAATGATTAATGCGAAGGGCAACCAGTTTGACAGACACGTTTGCACAAATGACATACCTTTAACCTTAATTATATATTATTATGAATTACTAATATTCATCTATGTGAAGACAATGACCATGTTAATGATTTATCACAATAATAGTCAACAATTATTTAAACGAAGTAGGAAACAGATCAACATTAATAATATACAACAATTTATTTCTATAAATCTCTGCAAGAATTGAAATTTTCAAATGGTCACTGTTACAATATTCCTTGCAAATCACAATGTTCCATCAATAGTAAACTATTTTTAGACCAGTCATGTTGAAAAATCATATGGTCCTTGGGGGCTACCTGGTGGCCTCAGATTTATAGTCTTTAATTGACCTAAAAGCGTGTTTTGAGAGGTGGGAAATAGCTGTAGATCCGTAGAAAAACCACACAAGGACCAGGAGAACTTGAAAACTTCACACAAAGATGTTCTAGGTTCGAACCCGATCTCCTAACTGTGAGGCAGACGTTCCAATCACTGCCATGCTACCACTTGCAAGAATATACTGTATAGAAATGAATCCTGAACCTCTGTTTTATCCTTAATAAATAATTTTTAAAAAGTTTACAAAGTTCTTGTGCCTCAAGGCAAAGTGTGAAAGTAGGAGTCTAAAATTACCTCGGTGAATTAATTAACAACCTATTAATTTGCAAAGAAGAGGTGAGAACGGGCAAGCAATATTAATGTATTCAGACAAATCCCATTCTGTGCAAAAATAGTAAATTAACTTTTCATTTAAAACGTGGTTATTAACAAGTCACAAATTGAATAGTCAGATGTTCACATTTCTTCACATTGCAGAGGTTCATTACCATCAAAGCCTTAAAGACACGACATTCCAAAATAGTCTCAGTGCTTTTTCTGCCAAAATTCTCTCACTAAACAATACTCACAAATCACGACCAGGAACAAGCATCTTGCTGTCTGCTCGCCAGCCAACTAAATCATTACATGACTCTATTGAGTGCGCAAATCTGGATGGCAATCCTTGAGGGCTGAATCAAAAGCAGCCTCCCAAAAGGTTGCTTCTGCCAGCATCCCAACAGTTAAGGAGAAATGTTTGTCTTTCTGTCTCGTGAAAGGAGCGTCCATCTGCAAGCTAGACTAGCCTTTTGGGTCAAATAAAAAGATCTAATGTTCTGTTTTCCTGGTTCAAACAACAATGATTGAAACACGCTTTTTGTGCATACATAGTTGAAATACAGCCACTAAGTTTGCACTCGCTCCTGTCCTGAACTAGTAAACTGTTGTGTGCTCTTGTCTTGTACATGTGAAAACAAACAGCATACTTGGCCTCATAGTGACAGACAACTTGCCTCTTACACGAACAAATCGCAGTGTTACAACCACTACACAGACTAAAGAGCACATGAGACCTGTTACACTGAACCAGAAAAGTGAACAGATATTAGTTATTCTTATACAATGCCACCAGTGAGAGTACAGTTTTTGGTCATGTCTGCGCTCTAGTAAGCTCCACAGCTAAGGAATAAACTCACTGAAGATACATAATGAGCCATTTGATAATGATATTCTTTTGGATGGTTGCCAAATGGTGTTGACATGACTTAAACAATTGCTTAGTCTGGAAAACAAAACATTTGCCTGGACAATTTAAGATAACTGGCTGTCTGCAAGGGGGGGGGGGTCTTCCAGCAAGCAGTTTATGTGTAAACGCGGAGGAAGTTGACCTTGAGATGAGTGAAAGCTGGTTCAATTTGTTCTAAAGACCCGCGAAAGAGGAATTCTGACTCAGTTACTGCCCGCTAGCAGGTTAGGTCTACTCAGTCCTGACTTTCTACGTGTCTCCTCCCACCTGAAGCAAACACGGCTTGTCTGTTTCTCCGCAATCACATCAACATTGAGGCACAAGTAAATCTAAAGTGAAAATGATATGCTGGTAATCTAAGACCAATTTCTGCTCCAAAACTATTGCTTTTCATAGACTTAGTCAACACGCCGGATTTGCGCTGACGTCGGTGCAAATTTTGTGTAAATTTAGTTCATATCGCACAGCACTACTTAGGGCAATTATAGGTGTTGCTCTGCTATGTACCATGCATACAGGGGAACCTCGATAAAAGGGACTATTAGGGGCGGAGGGTTGTCCAATATAGCCGATTGTCCGTTATACATTGACGCAGTTTTTGGGAGGCCATATGCACCCATATTACTGTAAAGTACAAAATTATTGTTTTGTAGGTTTTATTCATGGCAGAAAACGCCCAGTGCAGTAATACATTTTAAAAAATAAATAAATAAATAAAGGTTGAAAATGTCTGAAAGTTTCACATTTTATCCAAACTTACCACACCGGTGTGCTTGGTCATGCCGTCATTGTTGACGTTAAGTATGCATTTAGTATGCCTGCCACGTGGGCACGCGAGGATCTACTAATATTGTATATCTGTGACCCAGAAAGACATCAGTCCCATTCTCTGCCTGCATTGCGCCACAGTGCTATTAAACAACAGTGGCCAATCCTGGAACTAACAGATTTTGTCAAGGGCATTTTAAGTGACAAATGGAAACTGTATTCGGACACATTGTTCAGTCCCGACGGTCCGTTTTATCCGATATCCGTTATATTAGGGTCTGTTTTAGAGGTTCCAATGTATAGTGATTTAAAGGAAGAGTGTGTCACTTTCACAGAATGAACATGACCTGTCTTTTTTTTTCAACACTTAATTATTTAGTGCCCTTCAAGGAGGGTTTGCTTCTTCATAAGGCACACATCAAATATGTCACATAATCCAGTTACTTGAACCCCATACGTTTTTTGTTGCTTATCTCTTGATCTATCAAGCCCCAAAAGACCAGGAACACCGAATCTACAGAAAAGTTCTAAGTACAGCTCAACAACATTACAAATCCATTCTATACACTAATTAAGCCCTAATTGCTGAAATAGTGCTTGTCCTTGAAGGAAAAATAGTTCTAAAACATCAAATGTATTGTAATGACCGTAAGTCACCTCGTAAAATGACTCTTCGTAATTGCAATGGGTCACCAAAAAGTAGAAGGGAGGGAACGCAACGGAAAGAACCATTAAAAACCATGATATGAGACACAAATGTGTTAAGTTGTACAAACCTTAATTCCGATGACGTGAGGACATTGTGTAAAAGATAAATAAAAAAAGAATTCAGTGATTTGCAAATCCTTTTCAACCTGTACTGAACTGAACACAAGATTTTTCAAACTGATGAATGTTATTGTTTTGGTTGTTTTTTTTTTTTTATATTCTCTCATTTGGAATTGGATTCAGCCATCCTGAATGTTCCAAAAAAGCAGGGGAAAGTTGAGGAATGCTTAAAAAAAAGCATCCTGAAAGCCTCAGTTGTTCACAAGCAAGGATGGGGCAAGGTTCACCACTTTGTGAACAACTGTGTGAGCAAATAGTCCAACAGTTTAAGAACAAAGTTTCTCAATGTACAGTTGCAAGTAGTTTAGGGTTTTCATCATCTACGGTCCATAATATCATCAAAAGATTCAGTCTGGAGAAATCTCTACATGTAAGCGGCAAGGCCAAAAACCTACATTGAATGCTAGTGAACTTCGATCCCTTAGGCGGCACTGCATTAAAAACTGGAATCAATGTGTAAAGGATATTGCAACGTGGGCTCAGGAACACTTCATTGTCAGTTAACACATTTCGTCGCAACATCTCCAAATGCAAGTTAAACTTCTACCATGCATACCCCTCTTCCCCTTGTCCATTATGTCCCTCTGTCTGACCCCTAAAACCCTTTTCTGTGCAGCTGCCTTTTCAATAACCATCAGAAATAATTCCATCCATCCATTTTCTGAGCCACTTCTCCTCACTAGGGTCGCGGGCGTGCTGGAGCCTATCCCAGCTGTCATCGGGCAGGAGGCGGGGTACACCCTGAACTGGTTGCCAGACAATCGCAGGGCACATACAAACGAACAACCATTCGCACTCACATTCACACCTACGGGCAATTTAGAGTCTCCAATTAATGCATGTTTTTGGGTTGTGGGAGGAAACCGGAGTGCCGCAGAAAACCCACACAGGCACGGGGAGAACATGCAAACTCCACACAGGCGGTCCTCAGAACTGTGAGGCTGACGCTCTAACCAGTCGGATACCGTGCCGCATCAGAAATAATTAAAAAATAAAAAAATAAACAGAGTATTTCAAATTCCCCTGCTGCACAGCAAAACTATTCCAAAACGAAAAGGCATGCAGATCCAACCTTATGCATGGCCATCCACCTGAACAGGACAGGTTAAAAAAAAAATAACCGTACCATCCAAAGCAAAAACAAGAACACCCAGAAACACTGCTGTCTTCTCTGGGCCCAAGCCCGTCTGAGATGGACTGGCACAAAGTGAAAAAGTGTGCTGTGGTCTGACGAGTCCACATTTCAAATTGTTTTTGGAAATCATGGATGTTGTGTCCTCTGGGCCAAAGAGGAAAAGGACCATCTGGATATTTATCAGCGCCAAGTTCAAAAGCCAGCATCTGTGATGGTATGGGGCTGTGTTAGTGCCCATGGCATGGGTAACTTGCACATCTGTGAAAGCACCATTAATGCTGAAAGGTACATACAGATTTTGGAGCAATATTGTATATGCTGCCATCCAAGCAACATCTTTTTCAGGGATATCCCTGCTTATTTCTGCAAGACAATGCCAAGCTACATTCTGCACATGTTACAACAGCATGCAAGAAAGAGTGCAAGAACTAGACTGGCCTGTCCGTGGTCCAGACCTGTCTATCTTTGAAAATGTGTGGCGTATTTTGTCGCGCAAAATATGAGAACGGAGACCCCGGACTGTTCAGCAACTGAAGTTGTACATCAAGCAAGAATGGGAAAAAAATCCACCTACAAAGCTTCAACAATTAGTGTCCGGCGTTCCCAAACGTGTATTGAGTGTTGCTAAAACGAAAGGTGATGTAACACGGTGATGAACATGCCCCATTCCCAGCTTTTTTGAAACATGCTCCAGGCATCAAATTGAAAATTTGTGAATATTTGCAAAAAAATACAATAACCTTTACCAGTTTGAACATTAAAAATCTTGTCTTTGTAGTGTATTCATTTCAATATAGGTTGAAAAGGATTTTAAAATCATTTGTTTTTTTATTTACATTTTACAAAACGTCCCAACTTCATTGGAACTGGGGTTTGTAGTTGGGTCGAGCCAAAAGTGTATCCCCAGGGTCCAACTCACTAATAAGCCTATTCTAAAAACTAATTAAAACTAACTGAATTTGAAAAAGAAAAGTCAAAATGAAATGAACACTAACTATAATGGAAAATCCAAAACCATTATAATTATTCCTGGTGCGATGATTATTCGTGATAACGAAGCTTGTCAGAAGTGTCGCTTGTTGTTCAGTTGGTTACTCTCCGCTGTAACTTGGTTCCAGCCAAACTTCGGTGAAAAGTGTACCGTATCACCGAAGCACATAATTCCGGTGTTTTGTGACTACCTCACGATAGATTAGCAATTAGCACAGCTTGTTTCCTTGTCATTCCTTCATGATAACAACGCTTGTCAGAAGTGTAGCTTATTCGCCGCCACGGAGGAGATGATTAGTGACTTAGAGGAGCAGCTCTGCACCATGCTTAGCTGCACTAGTTAGCGTGTTCTGGTGGGGCATAGCACCGAGCATTCACCGATAGAACCCGAACAGTGGAAAGCAGCCATGATGGGTGACTGTTCAACAAGGACACATCTATTTTTTTACAAGAATGTGTTGATTTCATGGGCCAGAGTCTATAAGGCACATAGTGGCCGGACACAACACCATACTCGGCCACGGGCATCACGCCACCGTTAATGTTGGAGTCGGACAAACACACCAGAGGAAGAACAGTGGAAGTTAAGCACAAAATGTTAGAGCATCTGGTGTGCAGATGGACGCAGAGATACAGGTATAACAACATGGGATTGCATCACATTCCATAAAGCAGCCTGCGGGAGTGCCGGTAGGAGGGATCAGATAAACTGGGAACTGCATCAAAGGGAGGATAGAGAGCGATATGAACACTGAAGAAATAAATGCAAAGTGATTATGGAACACATTTTGTTTTGCATGGACTGGGGTGAGGGATTGGAGTTGGCGTAGAGGGTTGTATGAGGTTCTATGTTGGTTAAAACATGAGCTGTGCGACGTGAGTGAGCTTCCTCTGTGCAGCTCGCGTCACACGAATGCAAATCAACAAGAAGTCTAACATTCAAGTCTGCCAGGCCTAACACAGAGGCCTCCAAAGTAGCTTCAAATCCTACGTTCACACGGCACCATGCTCTTCTTTATTTTCTGCTTCTCACATTTTAGCCTGCAACATTCAATGGGAAGCTGAGATACAACTGGGAAAAAAAATTATTTCTCCCTTGCCATGATCACAGAGCCTTTTAAAGAGAATTAGTTTTTGTCGCCTTTTATAAAGCCCAGGGGTCTAAAAACACGCTGTCAGCTGCATTTGTGTAAGGTACACCACCTGGACAAAAGACAGCCACTTTCAAGCGACAGCCAGAGTCCTAGAGTCTGAAACACTTTCAGGAAGAGGCACTATCCTGCAGAAACACCCACATTCTCCTGCCAAATGGAAAGCAGAACCACACTGAGTTGCTTTGGATGCATAGATTAGCGTTAGCAAACAGCATTAGCTTCTGATGAGCTGCACATACTTGATTGGCCGGTGAAGTTGACGACACAGGGTTATGTTTATGCGCCACATACACACACAGTAGCGCTGGAACTGCTGCTTCGACAAGAAAAAAAAAAAAACGCTTTTATTGTCATTACGGGAGCTCGCTAAGGTGGTGTGGGTAGAATACAGTTGCTCACTTGCACGAGACTGAGCCCTAAAAATTGGTTAATTTCAGCATGACCTCAAATAGGGTGTGTAAATATTACCATCATTCTTGATCCTTCAGGGTATTTTGACAAAAACATGTCACAAAGATATGATTAAAACACATGGGAACTGTTTGAATTCAAAATTTTAAAAAGAATATGTCAATTAAAAAAAAAAAACATCAAGGGCAGGATCCGAAATGAACATTCGTCAGTCGCCACATGCGACTAAATTATCCATTTGGCGAGAGAATCTCAGTGAATCTCAAGTGAATGTTTGTCAAACATACACATGCAAATCATAGTGCGGTGGCGTGCGTCCGGGAGCCAGTAATATTGGAGCTGGGCGTGTCCTGCCAGGAAAGTAGGTGGGATTCCTAATAACGCCAATCTCAGTTATCAGCTGTGTGCATATTTCCTCGATCTAACATGACAGGATGGGCGTGACAACAGCCAATCAGACACGTCCTTTTCCTGCTCCACTTCCATTTGCAAGTAGCTGGAGTAAAAAGAAACCGCACCTCCCCGGCCACCTTGCCCTGTAGCGAGATCGAGATGCCAACTTAGCCGACGGCCACCCGTCCTCGCCCCGGCGACGGAGCTGACGGCGGTTGTGTGGAAGCGTCTACAAAGCGACGTAGAGAAATGCTATTAACTAGCCGATGTGTAAGGTATGTCTGTGCCATCAAAAACATTGTTTATTCTTTTGAAGAAGTACCATCCTAGTGATAATGTGGAAAGCAAAAAAATGCGTTTGCAGTCAGTACAACCTGTCACTCTGTTGCTAGCACAAGTAGCATTAGCAGTTAGCCACTGCTCGCAGTGAGGCCAGTTTAAGCAACAACAATCAACCGTGTAATCATCATACAGGTGGTTTGTAAAATGGCAATACTAGTTAATCTGTATTGTTATTAATGATGATGCACATTTGAAAGTAGCAATAATGTTAACAGGGTATGTAGCATCATAACTGGAGAATGATAATGTTTACAATTCAAGGTATCTTCACTATCCCCGAGGGGGCAGTTTGTTTATTTTGTATGTTGTACCTCCAAAAATACTCAGGACTTCAAACTAGTGTAGTTTTTCTACATTCACTGCACTGTTGAGTGAAAAGTCTTCTTATATTTTTCTACATGTATTTTATTTGCTTAGGTAAGTATGCTAATATCATGTTGGGGTTACTGTTTTAATCGTTGACTATGAGGAGTGTTGTTAACAAAAGGCGTTAATAAAATGTTGAACTACTCTCTAGCTTTAGTTTTCAATACAGATGCTTTAAAACTGCCTATTTAAAATAGTTTTAAAACAATATTAAAAAATCTGGATAATAGACAAGATCAGACGATATGAAAAAATTAATTTAGATTTTTTTTTTTTTTTTTTGCTAGGTCAAAACAGCCCTACAACAAACATAAAACAGGTTTGACGGTACAAGCTAAAACAATGTCATAATACAATAATCAGCAGTTTTACTAAGCAAATCCAAACTCTTTAAAACTAAATGAAATGAAACATCGACAGCCTGATGTTTCAGCCTCCAAGCTGCTTAAAAGTCCTTTAAAATGTTCAATAATGAAAAATGAAACAGACGCACACGTGCTAGGGAGTATGATCCCACGAAGCCTGTAACGCGGTTGCACGAAGATTGTGTGAGGCCAGACTTTATGGACATTAAATCAAACTATTTTTTCTTATAACTGTTGTTTAATGTTGCTATGACATCTCTCAGTTTGCATCCAACATAATACTGTATTATACAAATATGTGTAAAATTAGGGCTGCACACATATTCCACATGCCATTATCGCAATGATGATATTTTTTTTCGATAAATTGTGCAGCCCAATGTAAAATTATTTTATAATTAGGCTGGTAAAAAAAATATGCTTGGCCGGTGGATTTTTTTCAACTACCGGCCAACTTGGCCGGTGAGTCAAAAAGTTAATTTCGGCCCCTAATCAGGGGTTAGGGTTAAATCAATTAATTTGGACATTTTGAACAGGTTTGGAGCCTTTTTTTGACTGTGCCCCAGTGCCAAACACAAGGTCCATAACGGGATGTTCAATGAGTTTGATGTGGAAGAACATGGGCCTTGATCTCAATCCCATCAAACTACAACAGCGATTGTGAGTTGGGCGCTCTTGTTTAACATCAGTGACCTCTGACCTCTTCAGTTTTCTTTCTTGATGAATGGCCAAAACACAATGCACGAACATAAACACACTTCTGCTTTTGTCATGCAGCCCTGGTCCCATTGTAATTGCAAAGGGACGCACAACATGTTTGTTAGTTGATTGTTAACTAAGCGACTTTAGAGCAGCTGATGTGTAAAAGAGCAGCTGAAACATCATCTCACACCAACTGTGCACAGGTGAGGCCAGCCAGCCCTCATGTTGACTGCTGGCGTTGACACAGCTGCTGCTATTGTGAACATACACATGGTAACCAGACAAGGGTTACAACTATACAGTTCCCGCTAAGATGAGAGGGAATGTCTCCTTCTTGTCCAACTGTTTCAGGCTGCAAATGTTACAAATCATGATAACATGGTCCAACCGTGGCCCCTCATCCTCTCCAACGAGCCTTGATTATTTGATAAGCAGAAAACGTGGCTTCTGTCTGCACACTCATGCTACTCAACAGCATAACTCCAAGAGTATCTCTCACTCACTACTGTGCTGTGATGCGTAGTGAAGTGAGAGTATACAATGGTAGCCCAATGGTACAATTTAGAATTTGAATTTTTACATTTTCTGAAAGGATGTGCTTAAAAGACATAAAAACCTGGAAGTCATCATGGGTGACAACATCAATGTACCTCACTAGACCTCCTTTCAGCCAAGATCAGCACCAGGAGCTCATAGTGGATTTCTCTGGGAAGCAGCAGAGGATCTTTCTTCTACTATGCATAAATGGGGCCCAGGTGCAGAAGGGGGAAAATCTTCAAGTACGCCAGCATCCACATTTCCCAAGACTCGTCACACCACCTCTACACTCGGGTAAAAAAAATAAATTAAAAAAAACAAGCCAACCAAGCTTCCTTATCATCTCAGACAGCTAATAGAATTCAAGCTTCGCTTCAGGTTGCTCAAGAACCTCTACACTCATGGGGAACACCAGCTGAGTGGACCATCAAAACCACCCTTTCCAATTTTCAGGACATCTATACCGAGCGCTGCAGATCAAGACCCAGGAGGATCACGGCCTCCCCAAATTCTCGCCCAATGCCCGCACACAAACACATATTGAACTGCACTGGGTGAAAAAGTTGACGTGAGTGCCATTTATTTAGGTGAGATATGTGGATATTGTTTTATGTGGGTAATGTTGTATTGGAAAGATACTTAAGCCTTTAACTATTGGTTATACCTGTCCAATTGAGTATGTGAGACATGAACTTGAAATGAAATTTAAAAAAAAAAAAAAAAAAACTTGAAACATTCAGAAGGAGCAGAACCCAGCATGGATGTCAGAAAAAGTTGCCTGCCCACAACCAATCAGAAGAAGACAACGAACCGGAAGAAGGCGAAGGCTCAAATCACGAGGATGAGTGCGCTGAGCATAGTGAAGATGGTGAGACTCTCAAGTCTCTCAAGCAGTGGGGTCGACTGCTAGCTAGCTAGTGGCTAACTGGCTAGCTGCTAGTGTTACTTATCAATGATTACTGCACCATTTATGTTACAAATAGGCATTGCTTAAAGGGTTATAACAACACAACACCAATGCTATTCATTAGCCTGTGTACGGCCTTTTGCATAGTTGTTGGAATGAAACGAACCAGAATGACTTAAAGTTATGTGGTTGTTTTAAATACACAATATGTAATTCTCATTGTTTGATGTTTAGTTTGGCGGTAAACTTCAACTGGGATTGCCAATAAACAGCTTGAAGACTCTTTTTTGATTACCGTAATTTCTCGTGTATAATGCATGTATAATACGCACCCCCAAAGTACTTATGTATAATGCCTTTTTACAATACATGATTTTGCTTTTACCCATATGATCAAAAACAAAGTATTATCTGAATTTTGTTAGTTTTTTTCAAAGAATCATTCTGAAGTTAAGCACTTGATTTGAACACGTAATCCTTTTTTTTATTTACCTCCTCTCATTTTGAAACTCACAGCCCTACTTTTATTTAGTAAATAAGAAAACACAGTTGTGCTCATGTTTGATTACCCAGGCAGAATTTGTAAGATGTGTACAATTCTTTAAAGAAAACATGAAGGACCAGGCGAAACACATTTAATTTTATTTTAATGGGATTCAAATTAAACGGTTAAGCATTTCAGGAAAGCATTATCATTAAATAAAACATAACCATAAATAAATTAATGATGTTTGTTGTTCAGTCATCAGTCATATAGATATATAAATATAAATAATATATATATATATATATATATATATATATATGTGTATATAAATATTTCACAAATTCTGCCAGGGTATGTAAACTTATGAGCACAACTGCACATATATGCAGTCATACGTACCCATGTCATATTGGGGGGAATGCGCATTATACACGAGTAATTACGTTAATTGTTCACTATTTGCTAAACTGCAGCTTGATGTGAAGTGAGTTGAGTTGCGTTCACTGCCACCATACACTGCTCGCTTGTCAAATTTTTGCTCCCAAGTCAAAGCAGAAAATTGGCTGAACGACGACTCGTCTCTCAAGGCACCACTGTAATACCTATGGGGAAGAATGTTTGTGGATGTCAATGTTCAAAATTTGGAAAACATAAACATTATCCAACAATTTTCGGTACCACTTATTCTGTTCAGAGTTGCAGGGAGTTGGAGGTAAGGTAAAAGGCAGACCACACCCTGGACTGTGATACCCGTTAATCACAGACAGACAACTATTCACACTCTCACATTCACACCGTTGTTGAGTGGGAATTGAACCCACGCTGCCTGTGCAGAAGTCAGGTGAGTAAACCACTATACGATTAGTGAAAGCAATTATTAAACCAATTATGCATGGTTTAAAAAATGGGCTTGGTAAATGGGCTGTTCTACCTTCAAGGTCTCATGTTCACCTACTGATGATGCAGCATCAGGACCAACTGGGGGTTCAGTATCTTGCTCAAGGGCACTTTTGACATCAATCAAACACACAACCTTTGGGTTGGGGGACAACCGCTCTCCCACTTGAGCCATGCCGACCAAATTAGTCTGAAGCCGCAGTTGCCAAGCTCAGGTTTAATGGAGGTGTGGTGAACCACATATCCACCATGAGTTCTGCTTTCCATACTCTTGAAATACTGATTCATAATACTTTTATCAGCAAAAAGCAGGGCAGCTTAGCTTTTACTGACCAATTCAGACACGGGTTACTGCTCTTCTCTGGCCTTGACACTCACCTTTGCAAGTTTGACACAATTGCTACGGGTGAAACAAATCGAGATAGCTGAAATCTGGATTCTGCTTAAGCCAAGGTGGGGGGAGTAATAAAGAAAGGAATGTGGCTCAAACGTCAGAGGGGATTATTCTGATACATTTTCTCTTTTCTCCGTAACACCTTGAAGCAGATCTGTGTGTAAATCCACATTTTGATGTTCTGCTGTACCTATAATCTACTTTGTTGATGTAAGGCTTCAGAACTACACACAGTGCATATACTGTAGTCACATCCATATACTTGCACTAATTACATGAGCACCGTTTTGATGTGATTCAGAAAGAAATGTGGGTGACTTCACAATTGCAGATGTGCTCTGAGACTTGATTCCCTGAACTCACAAGGTTTCCTTTTTAATCCAAGCTTCCCAAAAAAAAAGTGTCCTAAAAGGCTGACAACATCCAATATTCCAGAATCTTTTCAGTCTGTGTCTGATAGGCAAAATAAAGAGTAACGTCACCCCGAATGAACTTAATGGCTAAATGTACTGTGACCTGGGTCAACATCCACTCCCCATGATGTTTGATAGCAACATACAAAGTGGTGTTAAGAGGGAGTGGCTCATGGCGAAGCAGATGGGTGGACATGAGACTAGAGAGGGAAAACAAACAGCAGCATGTGTTAAAGAGATCGGGATGAAAAGGCTGCAATAAATCAAATAAACAAAGTCTCTTTGGGAAAGGTGTAACATCCCTTTGGGGAAATACAACAACAGACCATACAACAATCATTACTTTCGAGAGGGGTCTTTTGCTAGGGACAACCCCCTGCAGGCATTGACTGACCCTTTTTTTTTTTCCCCCTCAGAACCCGGCAGACATCCTTGTTGAGGAATCTGTTAATGATAGGCCTTCACACTGCTGCATGGGAGAAAGCAGTATTTATACAGCAGATAGCATCCATAGAAATCAAGTGAGCCCACTCGTAGAAACACGCCTTTATGTCTACATTTCACTCCATTACACTTCAGCAACAGGGGGAAGCATGACACGCATTTCTCCTGTGAGACTGCAGGCTTTAATTCATTTTAGATGTGCTTGCAATCCACGACATGTGTTACCGAAAACGACTCGTACAAACATTCACGGCGTCCATGTGCCACCAGGCGTGACATTGGGGAAAGATACGCTGACGTTCATTCTGTTATGATTTCCATATATTGCGTTTGAAGTGGTGCCTCGGACGAGCGAGGCTGCATCCACAGACATGCATCTGCATAGCCGCAAACGACAGTATCACACGCGATTCCCAAAATTTAAGAAACACGTTTCTATACTTAGAAATATATTTATGCACTGTATTTTGGATTCATTGATTTAAAGCTGAAACGGTAGGTTAAATGAGTGTTAAGACTTTGGAGATGAATCCTCTCTTACCGGAGAGCATGACCGATGCCTTGGGAGGTCTCCATGGTCCTCAAACCTGGAACAAGAATCATTGCTGGGTGACACGACTGCCTCTTCTTCTTCTTCTTCTTCTTTTTCTTCTTCTGCTTCTTCTCCTCCTGCTTCTTCTTCTTCTTCTTCAACTGCGCTATGAACCTTTAAGTGAACGTAACACGCGTTCTCACCCCTTCGTTCATGGTAGCTCCGCACGAACTCGGTCACTGAGCGCTTCGCATCCCAGTTGAGCTGAGCGGACTAAAAGGAGCGCGAAGACCCGCCCACATGCAGCACGCCCCCGATGGAATCCAACCGAAGAGTCCTGACAGACATGTTGTAAATGTGGCGAAAATTCACGCCTGGTAAGAGTTAATTCGACTCGCACGAGTGTCGCAATACTACGCTTCCGTACAATACACTTGCCGACCAAAACATAATTAATGACAGCCAGTGTCGTCACATCCTAGCGCCTTGTTTACTACAGAGGGCGCTGTTTTCCTTAACAGCAACCAACCAACCCAACCTTTATTGAGCCAAGGCACATACAGTATTTTACACAAGAAAAAATCGCCGTCACCAGACACAAATGTCACAAAAAGTGACATATATATATATACACACACACACACACACACCTTCTGCCATCTAGCGGAAGAGCATTTAATTTTTCCGCCTTTCACTATGCGTTGTTGGTACAATGGACCCCCGCCTACTCGCGGTTCGACATCCACCTAGTCATCTATTTGATGATTTTTTTTTTCAAATTTTTTTTTCTTTTTTTCACGAAACACTAATTGGCGGTTTATCCCAACACTTATTCAAGAATTTTTAGGGTTCGAAAAATAAAAATACAACTTTTTTTTTCAACGCAATTCTAATGGCCGTCAATTATCTGTGGATTTTTGCTATTCACGGTCGGCCCCGGCCCCTATCCCTTGCAAAAAGCGGGAGTCCACTGGAGATTGAGTACTTTACTGATTACTTGAGCTTAAAAGTGACTTAGCTACTTTACTGATTACTTGATTTCAAAAGTAACTATGTTGGGAAAAAAGTCGCTTTTTAGTGACTTTCAGCAGCTGCCAAGTGGCAGGAATATCACTTATCCACAGTACAAAAAAACCATAAGCTTAACTGTACCCATTACTTGGTAATGTACGGCACACAAGTTACAGAATGATAACCTTTATGGTAATGCACAGTCACTGTGCATTGTGTAATAAACAGTCACTTCCCAATTCTAACCATGCGAAATGTCAGCTAAGAATCATAGGAAGCATTATTATAAGCTACACAAGTAATAAAATATTATTCATTTTTTACCAAGCACATGCCATAATGAACATCCATCCATGATTCATCCATTTTATGTGCCACTTATCCTCACGGGTCACAGACTGTAGCCTATCCCAGCTGACTTTAGGCGAAAGGCGCAGTAAACCCCGGACTGGTTGCCAGACAATCACAGTCCACATTGAACTTTAATTACATTAATTTAAAAGTACAAGTGACGGAAGAATTACAAACCACAAATATGTTCTTATGCTGCTTGCCGACAAACATCCAGCCATCCTTTTTCTATACCGCTCGTACTCGTTAGGGTCACAGGTGAGCTGAAGCTGAGCTTTTTGGGTGAAAGGCCCTGGACATCCTAATTGACCATTTAGACCCCGACCTCAAAACTGTAAGGTAGACGTGCTAACCACTAATGAAAATAAATAAATGAATACATTCAGTTCAATTCACCATCAGCGCATAGTTTGCCATTCAAACAACCTGGACGTTGATTTTCACAATGAACAATTTGGCAGTTATGATTAAGCCGCATGAAAACTGCCTAGAAACAAGTGTGTCGTGTGACCTGGTAAAATAAATTCTGCTGCTCCACATATCTGCATCCGTCAGTGTTGTACAATGAGTCATAGACACAGTGTTTACCGTTCAATGCATGGAAAGATCTAAGTAAAAACACATCAGACGGTAGAGTATTGTAGTTTCTTGGTAAAGCGGTTGGTGGCCCAACATTTTTTTTTATATAAAAATGTCAATGAGTAGATATGCAAAATCTAATAACTTCCATTTTTATGTATTGCCATGGATTCTCAGACACCAGGAATGTTTTTAAAGGTCCTTGGGCTTGCAAGAGGAAGGAGCTCAGTTTTATTTTAATTTAGCTGCTGGAGGATTTTGCTATTCTGGATTTTGGATCACGCATCAAAAGGATTAACTGGAGGAATAATCTCCCAGACAATAGTACGATATATCTACTAAAAGGCCACAACGTTAGGTACACCTGTCCAATGAAATAATGACACCCGTAAACAATAGTGCTGTCAAAACACTGCCTTTATAAAGACAAAACACTGACTGACAATCTCAGAGAGCTATTCATTTCACAATATGTTGATTGGTCTAGTTATTTACCGTGGTGTTGTATTGCACTGAGATGCTTCAAATTATTTCATGTACTGTATCCAGTACTAATGGGCATTCATTTCCATATACCCCTTGTCCTCATTAGGGTCACAGGTGAGCTGAAGCCTATCCCAGCTGACTTTGGGCAAGACACCCTGGACTGGTCGCCAGCCAATCACAGGGCACATATAGACGAACAACCATTCACACTCACATTCACAACTACATGTAATCTATACCCCCGTGTAGTCTATTTCCAGAAGCTAAAGAAAAATGCAAACACATCAGTAACAGAATTGCTGATACAGCTCATATTGGAACTCGCAAGATGAAGAAAGCATGGTCATCGACAGGAAGGTATTGAAGTGGGGGTAAAAATGGGACAACTGTCCCAGGGCCCGGAGCATGTGGGGGGCCCCTGGTTGTCCGGCAAAACTGTTTGTTTATTTTTAATTTTTCTGTGCATTAAATATATATATCATAAAGGGCCACAACAGCACCGCAAGCAGTAGTCGAAACAAATATTCAATTTCAGATTTCTTTAACTTACAAAAGGAAAATTATATGATAACATTTTAAATACTGCGTAAGGACTTCAAGACAAAGTCTGCAAATTCCAGATGCCAGGTTCATAAAATAAAGGCATTATAATGGCTTCCTCTCAATTAACACCTCATGATTATAAAATAAAAGCATGGAACCGAGTGAAATATCTTCATTCTCAAGGGGGTCCGGTCTCTTTACATCCGTTATGATTAAACCGCTGCAATAACATGGCACACCACTGAATAATGCACATTACATGAGATACATCACATATTCAGGCACCTGGGACCCATTTAATGTAGACTCAGCTGAAATATTTATTTCAACACAATTCTGTCAATTCTGTACATGTTCAACTCAGATTCTAAAGATGATTTCACCAATTTAGGGTTCAACAATTTCTTTAGGAAACTATAAATAAATAAAAGGAAAGCAAATAGTAATGTTCCACCAAAGTCTTTGTCAAGACCAGGAATTGTAACACACAATGGGGGAGATAAGTATCTGATGCATTGCCAATTTTGCACATTTTCCCACTGACAAAGAATGGAGGGGTCTGTAATTTTCATCATACACTTCAACTGTGAGAGACAGTCTAAAAAAATCCAGAAAATCACATTGAACGATTTTTGAATAATTCATTTGCATTTGATTGCATGAAATAAGGATTTGATACAAGAGAAAAATATAACTTATTTGGTACAGAAACATTGAACAATTACAGAAATTGAATGTTTCTTGTACTTCTTTACCAGGTTGCATACACTGCAGCAGAGATTTTGGCCCACTCCTACATCCAGATCTTCTCCAGATCCAGATAAGTTGTCTGTGGGCGATAAAGAGTTTCAGCTCGCACCAAAGGTTGCAAAAGACGATAAACGCATAAGGCTTGCAAAACGACCCGATCTGTGTGTTTGTGATGTCAAAAGTTAACTCATTATTCAAGTACCTGCCTACTTCATGGTTGCTACACGCCCACTCATCTTGGGAATGACTGTTTAGTGGCAATACGGCAGCATCTTGCGCAAAGCTTAAACGTCGCGTCACCTGCCAAACTCAGAGTAGCTGAGGAATAAAGATCTTAAATTTATTTTGGGAGACAAGCATTTCGGAACCAGAATTGTGGTCTTCGAGGCCCATTTCGTGGAGGATTTGTTTGTAAATGGGCCATTCTACAGAATTCGTGCAAATTGCTGTCCCACAATAAAAAAAAAGTATTTAACAAAATAATTAAGAATTCAGACCTTCAATATTTACTAAGATTATGTTATGATCAAGTTAAACACAAGACTGTAACTAGATAGTTATTAAGCTAAATATAAAAAAATCAAAATCATCATTTATGTTACCTTCCTAGGTACTTTCTATTGGGAAGTAGTTGTCCCAATCTCTAAGCCCTAAATTTCAATCCATGAAAATAATACTTAAAAGAATTTTGTAATTTTTTTTTTTCCAATGGTGTGTTTTAAAATATATGTTTGGGTTATTTTAAACAGAATGCACATACCGGTGCTATATTCCTACAGGGGGGGGTGCCTTAAGCATCCTCTGTCACGCGCACCCTTCCCACTTTACGTCCGCTTTTCCTCTGTATAAGCAGCGTGTCGGCAGGAAATGATCCCAGTCAGTCAAGCTGAGCGCTAATCACACAACATTTATAGATTTTGGAACTCGGTGCACACATAAGGCGCGCCGCATTGTAAGGCGCCCCGTCCATTTTGGGGAAAATGTAAGACTTTTAAGTGCGCCTTATTTCACGGTACGAAGGAAAATGGACCTGACAAAGATTTAACCCAGAGATCTCAAACTAATTGTTGTCACAGACCACTTTATAATCATGGTTTCCCTCGGCGGGCTACTTAGACAGGGGTGTCAAACAAATTTTTGTCACGGGCCACATCCTAGTTATGACTTCCCTCGGAGGGCCGCTACGACTGTGAACCCATATAAATGAAAGATTACCTCATATACTGTTATTGCATACAGTATACACAACATTGATGAATAACCAGTTTTGAAATCAGAAGCCTATAAAAACATGTTTTTCAACTATTACATTTCTTTTCAAAGGGGGATTGGTAACAAACAAATGCTTGCAAATATCTCAATGGTATTACACCAGAACACAATGAGCAATTTTGATTTGCTTTCATGGGCCACATAAAATGATGTGGCGGTCCACCGGTTTGACACCTGTGGGCTATGACTGTAAGCCCATATAAATGTATGATCACATTATTACATATACACAAATAAATGTATAACTAGTTTTTAAATCAGAAGCCAGTAAAAAAAAAAGTTCAACTATTTCATTTATTTTAAAAGGGGAATTGGTTTAAAAAAAATAAAAAATAAAAATAAAATTAACAGCTTACAATACCTCAACATTAATAACAGTAAAGACAATTAGCAATTTGGGTATTTTAACAAGAAACATGAGGCACATGATTTGCTATCGTGGGCCACATGAAGTGATGTGGTGGGACAGATTTGGCCCCCGGGCCTTGAGTTTGACCCCTGTGCTTTAACCAAATAGGCAAACACACATCACATATTTAGATGTTTCACCATCTGAAGATTTTCAAATCAGCAACAGAATGATTACTTGTTTGCATCAAGTGAGTTGTAGGCTTTCATTAAATATTTTTTGTAGGCTTATTTAAGGTCATCGATCAAATTCATCGCCTCTGACCTGTCCAGCTTGATAGATTTGGGTCCCATTTGTCCGTAACTGCGTATTGATCAGGCAAAACCTGTGTGCCACTGTTGTACAGAAGCCTTGCGGCATATCTTTGCTTGGCGTCAGCTGGCACAAACTTTCATACTGCGATAAAAAGCCATGAAAACTAGGTGATGTTTTTCAGTTATAGGAAGCGATCGGGGTTTCTGCCAACCAATTTCATGTGCACAATGACATCATACTGCTCCAATGTGTACTACAATGAAAAATAGACCCCTCGATTTTTTGCAAGTTGTGGTGTATCAAATACTTATCTTTCCCACTCTGCATTAAATGTCATCTATGAAGTGATAACCAACTAGTTTCATTTGGGAGAAAGAAAGGAAAAGGAAATAGACCAAATCTTTTTGTGTGCATACATTTACAGTATTCTGGTCTCCATCTTGTTGAATAGCGGCCATTTTCAAACATTACATTGATAATTCAATTCAGTAAATCCAAAAAATATTTCCACAATTTTCATCATATCATCATACATCATATCATATGTCACACATGCATCAAAGTCTCATTAATTCAGAATCAAAGCAATTCCAATGTTACGAATTCAAACTTCGGACGTATGTGCAATCTTGATCCCATCCAGAAGTTTCGACATTACTGCTTTTGAGTTATGACCGTAGATTACACTTTCGTCAAATCTCTCATTTACATTTAGGGGCTTCTCCATTTCTTTATTGTGTGATTAGAATCTGTGGATCATCATATTAACTATGTGTATCCTATTGTCCAATTTTAATGGGAACATTCTTGTAGCAACACCTACCCATAACAAATTAATGCATCAAAACCTGTAAACGGGAATTAGCAAAGGGAAAAAAAAAATAAAAAAAAAAAAACCTCCTTGGCAGATATAAAAAAAAAAAAAAAAAAAAAAAAAAAAAAAAGAATTACAAGGGGCAATTTGTCAAATGCGGGATGTGTGACGTCGTTGGATTGATTGATTATCAAACCATTATGTTGGCCATTAGGAAAATAGGGCAGTGGGCACAACAAACATGGGATAAAAGTATGAGAGAGGTCACGACTGTTGAGGCTTCAATTTGGCCAAGACAGGCAGCATGAGGTAAAAGATGAGAAGCACGTTAGTATGCATCATGTACCGATTCCTCAAATAAACCACTAACCAAACTACAGGTCTGAGAGCATTTGCCTACACCCATCATTCTATAAAGGTCCCATATTTTACCAAAACAACTTTTTCTAGTATTTGGGATGTTATATTGGCTTGATGGTACCTCAATAAACATGTGAAATATAAAGTAAAATCATCCACGCATTCCTGAGTTCTAGACATTTTTCTGCCGAGAGGCCTGAAATTAAGTCATTTGAATTTCTCAAGCCCCTCCTGGAAGCCGTCACCTTTGTCGTGGTGGAGGGGTTTGTGTGTCCCAATGATCCTAGGAGCTAAGTTGTCTGGGGCTTCACGCTCCTGGTAGGGTCACCCATGGCAAACAGGTCCTAGGTGAGGGACCAGACAAAGTATGGCTAAAAGACCCCTATGATGAAAACAAAATGAATGGTTCTAGGTTTCCCTTGCCCGGACGAGGGTCACCAGGGCCCCCATCTGGAGCCAGGCCTTGAAGGCGAGCGCCTGGTGGCCGGGTCTGCACGCATGGGGCCCGGCCGGGCACAGCCCGAAAGGGTAACATAACTTTTTAAGCGGCTGGGATGAGAATCAGCACCTCCAAATCTGAGACCATGGACCTCAGTCGGAAAAGGGTGACATGCGCTTTCCAGGTCGAGGATGAGATCCTGCCTCAAGTGGAGGAGTTCAAGTATCTTTGGGTCTTGTTCACGAGTGAGGGAAGAATGAAACGGGAGATCAACAGGCGAATCGGTGCAGCGTCTGCAGTGATGCAGACTTTGTATCGATCCGTTGTGGTAAAGAAGGAGCTAAGCCGAAAGGCAAAGCTCTCGATTTACGTTCCTACCCTCACCTGTGGTCACGAGCTGTGGGCCGTGACCGAAAGAACAAGATGCCGGATACAAGCGGCCGAAATGAGTTTTCTCCACAGGGTGTCCGGGCTCTCCCTTAGAGATAGGGTGAGAAGCTCGGTCATCCAGCCAAGCCCAGCTCCCGATCTCAGAGTAGAGCCGCTGCTCCTCCACATCGAGAGGAGCCAGATGAGGCGGTTGGGGCATCTGATTCGGATGCCTCCCGGACGCCTCCCTGGTGAGGTGTTCCGGGCACGTCCCACCGGGAGGAGACCCCGGGGACACACTGGAGAGACTACGTCGTTCGGCTGGCCTGGGAATGCCTAGGGATCCCCCTGGAAGAGCTCGATGAAGTGGCTGTGGAGAGGGAAGTCTGGGCGTCCCTGCTAAAGCTACTGCACCTGTGACACGACCTCGGATAAGCGGTAGAAAATGGATGGATGGATGAATTTCTCAAGTTTATCTACGTCACTCGCAAAGATCTCCACCTACCCTCTACGCTCCTGAGCCAGCGCTGTCAATATAAACACGTGTGCTCTAACAAGTAGTGAGGGTTGGGTCTTCTTCACGTAGGCAACCAATCAGAGGAAAATGGGCGGTCTCTGCCAAATATGTACAAAGCAGATACAAAACTGGGTCAAACAGAAGAAGATGGGCCTTTTCTGGACACTAGTATTATAAAACCAAGGTGTTTTTTTTGTTTTTTGTTTTTTTTATTAAATTGACACTTTTATACCAAGTCCATGTTAGAGTGACACGATATGGAGGTCTAAATTGACAAAATATGGGACCTTTCACGGTGACAAAAGAAAAAGAGAAAAACACTGCGGAGAGAAATGCTCCTCATGTCCTTGGAATGCCTTTGGTGATGCTTCAATTTTACTCTTCCAGGTCGGAGGTCAATTTGCAGCGTGTCAACGTACTGCGAAAAAATACATGGTGGTACAGCAGTGCCTTGGTCCCACTTTTAATCTCAGTGTGAATTTCAACATCCTCATTCACAAAGCAATTTGCAGTTAAAGCAGATGTCCATGTTTTTCTTCACCAAGAACTCACATGTCGCAGCTCGCTCCAATGTAATGGGGGCATGGCTGGATAATGGGCCTTTGGGGGGCAGCCCCTGACATAGGGCATATTTCTCCAGGCCCAAAAGCAGACTGACCACTTCAGTCACAGAGGTCAACTTCTGCGGGAATTTACGATAGAGTGAGTGGGTGGGTAAAAGCGGTTGCTTTTGCACAGTGACCTGATAGAAGAAGCCTGGGTCAATCAGCACTATGGTATCAGACATGTTGGACTGTTTTGAACACTGGACAAGCTGAATCTGCGGGCCCTTCGCCATTACTGCATACCAGAGGATCGGCAATGAGGTGCAACGCAAAGAACTGAGCAGATTCAAAAGCTGGGTATCACCGTCCTCCATTGTTTCGACAGGATTATCAGCCAAACTGAAGATCTGTGTGATCTGAAGAGGTGAAACAAGGTCAAAATAAAGCTAAAACAGTGAGAATCACTTTTACTTAACTTACCATAGGCAACTCAGAGTCATTATCTTCCTCCTCTATGTGCCTTGGATAATCCGTGTCAATGTGTGTCTCCTCTTCATCCCTTTCTTTTTGCTGGTCCTGCAAAAACAAGCGTCGTTAATATAAAATACATTTCATTATAGATGTTAAGCATTTTTAAACTGGACAATATGGAGCCCGACAAATGACGCCTTTGCAAAGACAACGAGAACTCTACTCAGTAGATTTCAGAACAACCAATTAGAACATTTTGGAATGTTATTGTCTGCCAAACAAGACGGAGTACATGGAAAAGAACAGCTGCCTTTTTTGTATGTGCAATGGCCCTCCAAATTATTTAACCCCAAATGTATAAAAACTTTAAATTGTTTTGGTTTCATTCGCTCATTACAAATAACTAAGTTTGAAACCTTTTAAAATATATATAATGTGCAGTGGGTGTTGAAAATGTTTGAGTGCGACTGTTAATGGGCATCTGCCCTATCATACCCATTATGAAACATCAGCTCAGTCATAAAAAAAAATATATATATATATATATATATATATATATATATATGACATTTGGAGATAATTGCTCGATCTCATAAGGGGAAATAAGACATCACAACAATACAAAAGCATATTTTTCCACAACAGCGCCATTTGATACATCTGTTGGGTCATTGGCCCATTCACAAAAAAAATGCACAAAATTACTGATATGACCGTCTTTTGAAGATGAGAAAAGCACTTACTTGAGAACTTTTGTTGTTTTGATGACCTCTTTTTGCCACTTCTTGATCTTCCAAAATTGAACGATTTAACTGCGGAAACAAAGCATTACGTATTTTATTATGACATTCACCTATGGTATTAAAAGCAGGTCAAATCTGTCACTTATCAAACCTGTTTAGATTGGTCCATCAGGTTAATGTCATTTGCGTTACTTCTCGAAGGTTCGGAGCTCCAGTTAATCTAAGAGAGAAAAAATTGTTTTATGTTGTGCTGAAAAAAGACATTCCACCTAAATATTTAAGAAACGGTATTTACAAAAGATAAAAAAATGAAGAAAACTAACATCTTGGAAGTCGTCGTCATCGTCACTTAAGTCCCAGCAGCCTGGTGGCAATTTATTCCTCTTTAAATTTGCCTTTCGACTGTATGTGTAGTGAGGCCTTGGCCTGCCTGGCAGTGACGGATCATCTGACCTATAAGCGCCTTGAGACATCTCAAAGGGGAGCAAGTGCCTCTGTAGAAATAAACCAATTCAACTTTGTCAAGTCAGTACTGTACTGTACATCTTTACTACAAGGCACCATGAGGACTGGCAGCATCGTACCATTGCCTGTCTCTGACACTGTCGGAGGCGACACTTCTGCCTCTTTTTGTTGCTGCCACCAAACTTGGGTTTGTCAACACAAAAATCACATGTGCCGCAGTCCTTCCTGCAGAGACACGCGTTGCATTCTCCACAGGCACGTCGCTTCCGCTTCTTATGCCACTGAAAATACGTGCATTAGTACACATTTAATTTCCCTCGCGGGATCTACCTAGCTGTCTATTTATATATCTCGTAATGCATCTATAGGCATATCACGAAATACCAACTGAAAAAATAACAGGTGGTCCTCAGTTTACGACGGAGTTCTGTTCCTTAGGTGGGGATGTAACCCGAATCAAAGTTGGAATAGTCTATCACTAACCAACACGCACAAAGTATTTAAGTCAATTATATTACGGTGAATATCTGAATGGAAAATTATTCTAGGCCATAAATATAAAACAACCAAATCAAAAACCGTAAGACGGTAATTGAGCGTTGTTTCGTGTGCCGCATCGCAAACTAGCACATTGCCTGCTGTTCAGATACTCGAAATGTCACCACTTCAGTAAATATTTGTATGAAAAACACTTCTAGGCCAGTGATTCTCAAAGTTTGGTACTAGCACCACTAGTGGGACGTGGGCTCTCCCTAGTGGTACGTGAAATGATCACTGCCTAATTAGCTCCAGTTCAGTGGTATTAAACTTTTGAGCACAATACATTGGCGGTTTCCTTTTGAAGAATGGTCTGTTTTTAAACTTTTATTTTGTAACAACTTTTCACTTACCGGTATATCTGCAATCATTATTTAAGTACAGTTTTTTTTTATTTTTCTATATTTAAGCACAGTATTAATGTTCAACCTACGCATGTTAGAGTGGCTTACAATAGAATTAAAATCTATTTAGGAATAAAACCTCTGCTTAATTTTTTATAAGCATAAATGAGCCTACTATATTAGTGTATTTTAATGTTGGTCATGATGGTGGTACTTGGAGAGCTACCGGTATTTTATTTTTTGAAGTGGTACTTGATGTGAATAGTTTGAGAACCACTGTTCTAGGCTATGAATATAGAACAATCAAATAAAAACACAGTACATACGGCAGTAACAGAATGTGCTTTCTTGTGCGGCGTGACCATGTAATGCGCCATTCATAACATCAAAAAGCTGTATGATGGACCGCAGAAAACCAAGGACCTCCTTTAATTCAACTACTCTCTCAACTATAATAAAAAGTATTTTAAACTTAAGCGATTTAAATAACACCTGTTTATGAGGGGAAAAAAACTTATAGAGTTGGGAGTTTTATACGAAAATGTTTTCACAAAATGACACTTGTGCTCACAAACACGATGTGATAGACTAAGTTGGTATGTAGCATCACGTAAAACTAGGGATGGGCATAACACCCGATTACTTGATGACATTAAGAATTCCATTGCTTGCGTGGAATTCATTTCAGCGTGATTGCTGATTAATCAGGTCTTAAATTGAGACAAATTGGAGTGCACTTGTTGGCTCCAAAACAGCCAGGACCTCTGCTTCAGAACAGCTCCTCCAGGCCGCATTTTTATGCTCAATATGACAGACAGCAAAAGAGGAGTTCCAAACATCCAGAGAGATTCTTCCATTGTTATAAAGAAAAAAATTAATCAATTGATTTGTTAAATTATACCCATGATTGACCACACAAATGCAGTCTACAGTATATGCCCATCCCTGCCCGAAACCTTTTATTACCATTAAATATTCGTCTCATTAATGCAACAATTCTGCATTGTTGGTTTTACTAGCAAAATATATGAAACCAATACACTACACACTCACATCATCATCATCATCCGTTGAGTAGTCATCATCATCCTCAAAGTCCATGTTGGAAGAAATGTTCTCTGTTTCACTGCTTTTTAGATCCTGTTGCTACAGGAATAACATAAAATGAATGACTAAATAGAAAATGGACATTTTTCACCCAAACGTTTATTGTATTTATTTTACACAACTGCAATAGTACCTGTGACTCTGTAGGTTCCTCCTGCAAAACATACACAAATGCACTAATCAGAAAATACATATTTACTAGAATGGCACACAGTTACACATTTACCGAGGTTGAACTGTGAAAAAACTATGACATGAACTTCCACCGCCCTCCAAAAATATTGCAACAGTGAGGCCAATTCTTTTATTTTTGCAGTAGACTGAAAACATTTGGATGTGACATCAAAAGATGAATGAGACAAGTACTATGGGAGCGGGTGACGAGCATAAAATATCCCTTTTATTTTCATTAATGTCGCCTTTCAGCTTGGTAAATTGTGCTTCACAATGATAGTAATGGAGGACAGAACCAGCCAGGGTGAGACTTGTCGATTCAGTTACTGATTTGGTCCGTAACATGTCAGAAAATAGGCAAAAATGTTGCTCATTATTTTCCAAAGTAAAAGATGTTTGCAAATGTCTTATTATGATGAAACACAAAGATAGTCAGTCTCCTTTATTGTTATAACAATTATTATTGTTAATATTTACTGTTGTGAGGCTGCAATTCTGAGGATTTGGACACTTTTAAGTTAAACAAGGTCTCTATTATTAATCGATTAATAAAAATTGTAATCAATTAATTTGATAATTGATTAGTTGTCGATTAATCGCAGTACCTCCATTCATTCATTTCCCATACTGCTCATCTACAATCCCAATTCCAATGAAGTTGGGACGTTGTGTTAAACAGATAAAAACAGAATACAATGATTTGCAAATCATGTTTAACCTATATTTAATTGAATACACGACAAATATATTTAATGTTCAAACTGATAAAGTTTATTGTTTTTAGCAAATAATCATGAACTTTGAATTTTATGGCTGCAACACGTTCCAAAAAAGCTGGGACAGGGTCATGTTTACCACTGTGTTACGTCACCTTTTCTTTTAACAACATTCAATAAACATTTGGGAACTGAGGACACAAATTGTTGAAGCTTTGTAGGTGGAATTCTTTCCCATTCTTGCTTGATGTTCAGCTTCAGGATGGCAGCATATGTTTCTCCAAAACCTGTATGTACCTTTCCGCATTAATGGTGCCTTCACAGATGTGTAAGTTACCCATGCCATTAGCACTAACACAGCCCCATACCATCACAGATGCTGGCTTTTGAACTTTACGTCCATAACATTCCGGAGAGTTCTTTTCCTCTTTGGCCCGGAGGACACGACGTCCACAATTTCCCAAAACTATTTGAAATGTGGACTCGTCGGACCACAGAACACTTTTCCACTTTGCATCAGTCCATCTTAGATGAGCTCGAGCCCGGAGAAGTCGGCGCCGTTTCTGGGTGTTGTTGATAAATGGCTTTTGCTTTGCATAGTAGAGTTTCAAGTTGCACTTACGGATGTAGCGCCAAACTGTATTTACTGAGATTGGTTTTCTGACGTGTTCCTGAGCCCGTATGGTGATATCCTTGACACATTGATGTCGGTTTTTGATGCAGTGTCACCTGAGGGATCAAAGGTCATGGGCATTCAATGATGGTTTTCGGCCTTGCCGCTTACATGCAGTGATTTCTCCAGATTCCAGATTCTCTGAACCTTTTGATGGTATTATGGACCGTAGATGATGAAATCCCTAAATTCCTTGCAATTGTACGTTGAGGAACATTGTCCTTAAACTGTTCGACTATTTTCTCACGCACTCGTTCACAAAGAGGTGAACCTCTCCCCATCTTTACTTGTGAATGACTGAGCAATTCAGGGAAGCTCCTTTTTCAACCCAATCATGGCACCCACCTGTTCCCAATGAGCCTGTTCAGCTGGGGGATGTTCCAAAGAGGTGTTTGATGAGCATTCCTCAACTTTCTCATCTGTCCCAGCTTTTTTGGAACATGTTGCAGCCATAAAATTCTAAGTTAATGATTATTTGCTAAAAACAATAAAGTTTATCAGTTTGAACATTAAATATCTTGTCTTTGTAGTGTATTCAACTAAATATAGGTTGAACCTGATTTGCAAATCATTGTATTCTGTTTTTATTTATGTTTAACACAACGTCCCAACTTCATTGGAAGTCGGTAGGCAGTGTCGCGGGCGTGCTGGAGCCTATCCCAGCTGTCTCTGGGCAAGAGGCGGTGTACACCCTGAACTGGTCGCCAGCCAATCGCAGGGCACATATAAACAAACAACCAATCGCACTCACATTCACACCTACGGCCAATTTGGTGTTTTCAATTAACCTACCGTGCATGTTTTTGGGATGTGGGAGGAAACTGGAGTACCCGGAGATAACCCACGGGAAGAACATGCAAACTCCACACAGGTGAGGCCGGATTTGAACCCGGGCCCTCAGAACTGTGAAGCAGATGTGCTAACTAGTCGTTCACTGTGCTGTCAAGCTGCGCCTCTAATCAAAATTAAATAGAAGAAACACTGAAAAGTAATCAGACCCCTTACATTTTTCAGTCATTGTTATTTTGCAGCCAAGATGGCGCCTACCAGTGTGGTCGCCTCGGTGACGCGCTCTCTAGTATTGTTTTTGTGTTTTTCGTCCGTCTTTGGAGAGCTTACACAAGGGGAGACCTGCTAACCATCAAGGAGGCTACTCCGGACTTTCTGTCACCAACTTTCGCAAATCCGCTCAGTTTTTTCCCCCGAGTTACTCACCGGAGCGGCCTCCGTGGTTTTCGGCGCATGGAGACGGAAGCGACGCCACAGAGGGAAACGGGCCGGCATTCAGGTGAAACTCCGCAAGAGAGGACACAGATTGGCGTTCCCGTCGATCCACCTCGAGAATGTACGCTCCCTACCCAACAAAATGGACGAGCTTCATCTTCTGTTAAAGACCAGTAAAGACTTCAGACGTTCCGCGGCCATGTGCTTCACGGAGACCTGGCTTTGCGACGCTGTACCTGATGGTGCAGTCATGCTTCCCGGCGGACCGTGACATGGAATCATCGGGGAAAACAAAGGGCGGCGGGATATGCCTCTATATCAACGAAAAATGGTGTACAGACGTCACGGAGCTCAGCACACACTGCAGCCCGCATTTGGAGTCGCTATTTTTAAACTGTAAACCATTCTACTCGCCACGTGAGTTCGCATCGTACATACTGGCTGGACTCTACATACCGCCTCAAGCTAACATGAACGCCGCACTGCTAATGCTCGCCGAACAAGTCAATGAAATTGAAAAACAACACCCGGACTCACCCCTCATTATTCTCGGGGACTTTAACAAAGCTAAACTCAACCACGAACTCCCTAAATACAAGCAGCACATCGACTGTCCTACCAGGGAAAATAATACTTTATACCACTGCTACACTACGGTAAAAAATGCATACCGTGCTATACCTCGTGCAGCCCTGGGCTCGTCTGATCACTGCTTAATTCACTTAATACTGACGTACAGGCAATAACTTAAATGCGCGAAGCCTACAGTGAAAAACAGTGAAAAAGTGGACCAATGAAGCCAAGATGGAACTTCAAAGCTGTTTAGACTACACAGACTGGAGTGTCTTTGAAAATTCAGCTGGCAGCCTGGATGAATATACGGACACTGTCACATCCTATATCAGTTTCTGTGAAGAGGTTTGTGTGCCAACAAAATCATTTCGCACATTCAACAACAATAAGCCGTGGTTCACTGCTAAACTTAAGCAGCTTCGCCAAGTTAAGGAGGATGCATATCAGAGCGGGGACAGAGCCCTGTATAATCGAGCTAGAAACCAGCTGACTAAAGAAATTAACATTGCAAAGAGGATCTATGCAGCAAAGTTGGAAAATAAGTTTAGCGCAAACGACTAAATCAGTCTGGCATGCATTCCAATCGCTGACTAAGCGACGATCCCCCCAAGCTGAGAACAATAGCACACTAGCCAACGACTTGAATACCTTCTATTGCAGATTTGAAAAGGACAGTTTCACACCACACACCAACCCGGCCGCACCCGCGACCACAATCACACCTCTGACTTCTGCGTTAACCATCCATGAACAGGATGTGAGACGCATCTTTAAACAACAGAAGATTAACAAAGCGGTAGGCCCGGACCACGTGTCCCCATCCTGCCTCAAAGTCTGCGCGTACCAGCTCGCTCCAGTCTTCACTCAGATCTTCAATAGATCTCTGGAAATGTGCGAAGTTCCATCCTGTTTCAAACGCTCCACCATCATTCCAGTCCCCAAGAAACCTGCAATCCCGGGTCTGAATGACTACAGGCCTGTCGCTTTGACATCTGTGGTCATGAAGTCCTTTGAACGTCTCGTGCTGGACCACCTCAAGAGTGTCACAGGTCCCTTGCTGGACCCCCTGCAGTTTGCCTACCAAGCGAACAGATCTGCGGATGATGCAGTCAACATGGGACTACACTTCATCCTAGAACACCTCGACAGTGCAGGGACCTACGCGAGGATCCTGTTCGTGGACTTCAGCTCAGCGTTCAACACCATCATCCCTGAACTCCTTTCATCCAAGCTTCCCCAGCTCAGCGTCTCACCTGCCATCTGCCAGTGGATTTACAGCTTTCTGACGGGCAGGACACATCAGGTCAGGCTGGGGGAGGCCACCTCTTCTACACGCAGCATCAGCACTGGGGCGCCCAAAGGTTGTGTCCTCACTCCGCTGCTCTTCTCTCTCTACACGAACGACTGCACCTCAGCGAACCCGACTGTTAAACTCCTGAAGTTTGCAGATGACACCACTGTCATCGGCCTCATCAAGTACGGTGACGAGTCTGCATATCGACAGGAAGCGGAGCGGCTGGAGCCGTGGTGCGGCCGACACAACCTGGAGCTGAACACGCTCAAGACTGTAGAGATGATCGTGGACTTCAGGAGGCATCCTTCGCCACAGCTGCCCCTCACGTTGTCCAGCTGCCTTGTGTCAACCGTCGAGACCTTCAAGTTCCTGGGAATTACAATCTCTCAAGACCTTAAATGGGCGACCAACATCAACTCCGTCCTCAAAAAGGCCCAGCAGAGGATGTACTTCCTGTGGCTTCTGAGAAAGCACGGCCTGCCACCGGAGCTGCTGAGACAGTTCTACACAGCGGTCATCGAATCAGTCCTGTGTTCTTCCATCACAGTCTGGTTTGGTGCTGCTACAAAAAAGGACAAACTCCGACTGCAACGGACAATCAAAACTGTACCCCCCTACCCACCCTTGAGGACTTGCACGCTGCCAGAACTAAGAAAAGGGCGTGCAAAATCCTCTCGGACCCTCCGCACCCCGGTCACCAGCTCTTCCAGCTCCTTCCCTCAGCTAGGCACTACCGATCAATGCAAACTAGAACTAGTAGACATTCCAACAGCTTCTTCCCTCTTGCAATCAACTTCTTAAACAGCTAACCTATAATTCCATTACAACAAGCTGGCAATTTTTTGACTTGAGTTCGTTGTCACATTTCTGTGGGGCCAATTATGTATTACTCGTGCACTCACTGTAGTTGTCTCGCCATGCTGCACTATTTGCATATACTGGCCACTCATGCCATAGTAGCATCTGCTCAATTTGTACACTGATTGAGGAGTATCTGTAACATTTGCACAACCATTGTCCCAGATTATTGCACTACTCGTCACTTTAAACCGCATACACTCCTTGAAGTCTCAGCGCCCTTTGCACAATGGTCATTGCACCGGACTATTGCAATATTAGTCATTCGAACTGCTCTAAGTGCTAGAGGACTCTGCATCTTTTTGCACAATTGTTTTTTGTCAATGTCTTTATGTCTCCAAAGTGTTCTGTAAATTGACTGTCTGTTGTACTAGAGCGGCTCCAACTACCGGAGACAAATTCCTTGTGTGTTTTGGACATACTTGGCAAATAAAGATGATTCTGATTTGCTAAAATCATTTAAATTCATTTTTTTCCCTCAATGTAGACACAGCACCATATAATGACAGAAAAAAACACTTAATTGTTGAAATTTTTGCTGATTTATTAAAAAAGAAAAACTTAAATATCTCACAGCCGTAAGTATTCAGACCCTTTGCTGTGACACTCACATATTTAACTCTGTTGCTGTCCATTTCTTCTGATCATCCTTGAGATGGTTCTCCACCTTCGTTGGAGTCCAGCTGTGTTTGATTATACCGATTGGACTTGATTAGGAGAGCCACACCTGTCTATATAAGACCTTACAGCTCACAGTGCATGTCAGAGCAAATGAGAATCATGAGGTCAAAGGAACTGCCTGAAGAGCTCAGAGACAGAATTGTGGCAAGGCACAGATCTAGCCAAGGTTAAAAAAAAATTATGCTGCACTTAAGGTTCCTAAGAGCACAGTGGCCTCTATTATCCTTAAATGGAAGACGTTTGGGACGATCAGAACCCTTCCTAGAGCTGGTCGTCCGGCCAAACTGAGCAATCGGGGGAGAAGAGCCTTGGTGAGAGAGGTAAAGAAGAACACAAAGATCACTGTAGCTGAGCTCCAGAGATGCAGTCGGGAGATGGGAGAAAGTTCTAGAAAGTCAACCATCACTGCAGCCTTCCACCAGTCGGGGCTTTATGGCAGAGTGGCCCGACAGAAGCCTCTCTTCAGTGAAAGACACATGAAAGCCCACATGGCGTTTGCTAAAACACACCTGAAGGACTCCAAGATGGTGAGAAATAAGATTCTCTGGTCTGATGAGACCAAGATAGAACTTTTTGGCCTTAATTCTAAGCGGTATGTGTGGAGACAACTAGGCACTGCTCAATACAGTCCCAAAAGACCTGCCATGGTGGTGGCAGCATCATGCTGTGGGGGTGTTTTTCAGCTGCAGGGACAGGAGGACTCTTTGCAATTGAAGGAAAGGTGAATGCGGCCAAGTACAGGGATATCCTGGACGAAAACCTTCTCCAGAGTGCTCAGGACCTCAGACTGGGCCGAAGGTTCACCTTCCAACAAGACAGTGACCCTAAGCACACAATATAAAATACCGAAGGAGTGGCTTCAGAACAACTTCGTGACTGTTCTTGAATGGCCCAACCAGAGCCCTGACAAACCCAACTGAGCATCTCTGGAGAGACCTGAAAATGGCTGTCCACCAACTTTCACCATCCAAATTGACAGAACTGGAGAGGATCTGCAAGGAGGAATGGCAGCGGATCCCCAAATCCAGGTGTGAAAAACTTAGCTCAAAAGGTGCTTCTCCTAAATACTCAGCAAAGGGTCTGAATAATTATGGCTATGTGATATTTTAGTTTTTCTTTTTTAATAAATCTGCAAAAAAAATTCAACAATTCCATTTTTTTTTTCTGTCAATATGGGGTGCTTTGTGTACATTAATGAAGTAAAAAATAAACTTAAATGACTTTAGCAAAGGGCTGCAATATAACAAAGAGTGAAAAATTTAAGGGGGTCTGAATACTTTCTGTACCCACTGTAAATGTTCAGCAGTCCGTACATGACTTTGACCGCTCCTGAATTAGACTGATCCCAGTCCAGCTGTAGAGTGTTTATCATTATTTAATAAAACATACAATCATTCAGATGAATGAGCTCTACATAAGTCACTTTCACTCCTGTGGAATTTAATCTTTAATTTTTCCTTGGCGGTTTGTGTTACAGGCATTTAGCTGTGAGGATGACTTTTTCTTCCCCTGCACCAGTGGACACACTGTTGCTTTTTTGCAAAATGTTCTGCATTGCCACAGAAAACTCCTGTTGTCTGCGATATGTGAGATTAGACATCTGGCCGGAGACTGGTATTAAGCATGATTCAGTTTGATGAAAGGCAATACCGTTCGATGAGAAATAGAGCTGGGAATTCGGCATATCATTTTAGATTTAGTTGTGCCTGAATATAGATCAGATCACAGAGAAACGGACAAGCCATGGCTACTTTGGTTGGGAAAAGAGCGGAAAAAAAGTCAGTTAGCATAAAAATTCTGTGAGCGCGCACGTCAGGTTCAGAGTCTGTTACCATGGTGACTGACTCCGAATTTCTTCTCTCTGCACTCATCTCAGAGTTAACTTCGAGTTTTCACGCAACCTACTACCTTGAATCCCCTCAAGGACTTTTCCATAATGAATTCAGGAGAGGAGGGAACTGTTCCGTTATAATGCAAACATAAAGAAGAGAATACATGTCCAGCTCTACTTTTTATATATATATATATATATATATATATATATACCTCCATATTAAGAAAATGTAATGAGTGCTTCCTTGGTGTGAGGTTCATGGATACCACCTGTGTTGTTTTTATGTAATCCTGTTATTTGACAAAGCAACAAATACAATCCAACCAACAAACAAAAACAATAGCTCTTTCCTTCAAGTATTGGCGCCTGATATAGGTAATTATGAGATCTCTACATCGCCAAAAACTCTACAACTTTGATAAATAAACAGTTTGCTCCAGAAGTATTTGGACAAGGTTTTTTTTTTAGGGTGTAACTGAAGTGTCGACTTCCAGCTTTGTGAGATTTCACACAAAAAACAAAAAAAAAAGTTTGACATGAAATAGTATGCTGTTCCTTTCCATTTACATACTTTTCGCTTCATACAAGCTGACTTCAGTTTCATCTTTTTAAAGAATCCTATTCCAGAAAATGCAAGGTGTTTTCTAGAAATTCCAATCTAGCTTTCCTGTTTTATATTTATATTAGTCTTTCCACCTGCTCTAAGTGCTAGAGGAGTCTGCATCTTTTTGCACAATTGTCAAAAAATAATAATAATAATTATAATAATTTACCGGCATTACCAGATAACTAAGCAACCCTTTATTGCTCAGTGACTGTTTTTTGTCAATGTCTTTATGTCTCAAAAGTGTTCTCTGTCAATTGACCGTCTGTTGTCGTACTAGAGCAGCTCCAACTACCCGAGACAAATGCCTTGTGTGTTTTTTGGACATACTTGGCAAATAATGATTCAGATTCTGATTCTGTTACAGGTTTTCACCTTGTGAGAAATCATCGGTATTTACATTCAAGAACTTGATTATCGGTTTTGAATACATCTAACTATTCTGGAGTACCGTATTCTTCACATCTACAAGTAATCGTATAGTAGCATTTGTGACCATCCATTTTAGCTGTCCCCCGTGTAAAGCAATTCATGACTTTGTGACGGCAAGGAGATTAAATACTTTTTTTTTTTTTTTTTAAACTTTTTTACTTACTGGACTCAGAAATGAAGGCAACAACATGCAGCAAGTGAATATGGCTGAAGAGAAGGTCCAGTAATAACTCTGTCATATCATAAGGATCCAAATTTCAGGCAGTAAGTGACTTGTAAGGCTTTTTACCCAAATATAACATACTCGGGTTTCAAGTATGTATCCCTCTTAAAATTAGGTACGCTGCATAAAATCGCAGCAATTCTTGACGTATAAATTAGTAATTATCAAAATATATCAAATTTTACCTAAAGCTTTAAGTCTCTACTTGAATCACATTTTTGTTTTATTGCAATTCCGTTGTGAATGTGTGTTAATTAAAAATAAAAACTCAGACATTGTCCAAACTTCTAAATGTATACATTTGCAAAACAATCACCTGCAAACTCATGTTGTCGTCCAGTAATTCAGAAATGTCGTTTTCTGGCATCTTCGGTATGATACTTTCTGTTTCAGAACTCTAATGGAAGGAAAGATATTTTGGAAAATTGTAACTTCTTGACAATAAGCTACATAGTAAAGACATGCTGTGCCCCTTTTTACTTACTTTGCGAATTGGACAGAGACATTTGCGCATTCTGCATATGCGTTTTCGGTTCTCAGGACTTTTGCAGTTGGCACACTGGCCACAGTTTACTGTCATATGACAACCCACACACTGCCCACATGGAATCCACTGAAATTGTTGTAAACAATAGGTAAGACACACAGTTTATTACCATCATTATTATTAGTGTTACTCTGTATAATATAACTGTTTCACTTTGTTTGTGAGAGGCAAAAATATTCTGATGCAATTGTGTAAATATATCTGATCAAATGATTGCCAAGCATAACTCTAAATTTCCAACTTAGTCTCAAATGACACAAAAAAAAAAAAAAAAAAAAAAAAAAACTTTAAAAAATGACTGGCTGTTTTGTAGCTCTAGCTATAATACAAAACAATCAAAATGTATATGGTTTTAAATTTCTTAATTACTTTCATATGTAGTAGTAAACTAAATATAATTAAAGAAAGTGAAAACTTAGAGTATTTCTATTGAATTAATTAACAGCCAGCCAAAAGCAACATACACTTATAACTTATGCCACGCAAATAGTGTGTTGAAGCTATGACATTACCTTTCGTAAACGAATCAGTGGGTGTTCAATTGTCTTTGAAGCTGTGGATTTAAAAAAAAAATAAATAAATAAAAATAAAAAAAAAAGGTGAATGCAAAGTCAGAATTTATGAATGCGCAGAGTATTTTTCTAGAGCCATTATTTCAATACATAGTCTTAACAAACAGTCTTTTCTAGTTCTTCAAAAGGACTCTTAAAACCCACATTCACTGACATACCCCAACATGAAGGACAGGAAGGTCTCTTTCTTTGTCTGTCGTACCACGTGCCAATGAAGGGCATACCACATTTGGAGCACAATCTGTTAATAAATAAAACATCCCTGAGTTTTGCTGTATATATTTTGTAGTGAAGCACACAAATGAAAATTCTTGGCCGAAACTGAAAACCGACTGAGAAAACCAAGGCCGAAAACCCGAAAGAAAAGACTATGCCAATTATTAATAAAGTGGCATTTATGGCTATGACTGCAAAGCTGCCAAGTTCTTGAAATTCCCTTCCAGAACAATTTGTCTTAAGGTCCATATTTTTTAAGTTATGTCAACAACGTAACCATTGGACAGTTATTGCAGTGTATTATGTAATAGGAAAAAAAATATTTTGTATACTGTTCAACTGCACAACATTGACGACTCTATAATGATAATTGTTAATAAATTATGGCTTTAACGTTTATGCTAATGTATTTATTGCATCAACCTGAGTGGATGCAGTTGCGTCCTATTTTTGTATTTCCTGTATCCACTATTGCTCCTGAAACGATGCAAATTCCCATATTGTGGGACTAATTAAGGTCATCTTATCTTAAATTTATTATTTGTACTTTTAAACCCCTGTTCTCAGAAGACATAGCGGTGACATCTCCGGTTTCCGGTTCCGGCCCTGTGTGGCCGTGTAGTGTTATTGTGTATTTTCTCTCCAGACACGTCTTAATTTGCCTGCTATTTTGCTCTTGCTTTTGTCGCAGTGCAAGCAAGACCTATGTGACAAGTATACTGTATCACCCAATCAACTTAATTTTGGTGTTTTGCAACTATATGTGACGATAGCTTAACAATTAGCATGGCTTCATCGTCTTTCTTCTGTTACTCACTCCTCGTCCTCCCTTTGTGCAAACGATACTTGTCTGAAGTGTAGCTCATCCGCTGCCACGGAGGCGACGATTAATGACTTATGCTGTGTTGACACCAGACGCAAAGCAATTGGTCACGTCCGCTGTGGCTTAGTAGGCACAGGTTCTTAGCGAGTGTTGAGGGGAAATGTTTGAAATGTGAATTCAAGCAGTGAACTTACAATGTTTTATCATCTGGGCCAGGTTGTCCTTTTATGGAGAGGTGTGCCTTGGATGATGACGGCAGGCGAAATTTTATTTTAATACTGGGTACAACACTTTCACTGCTCGCATTTTGGCAAGGTGTGTCATTAGAGAGGAAGGATTTGGTCCAATGGTTGGGGGGGCGCTTAGGGTGGGAGTCCGGAGTGTCTGCCCCCTCTCCTCTCTCCATCCAGCTGGACTCAGAGGAGGAACGCTCCCGCACCTTCCTCTGGTGGTTCAGAAAGAGGAAAGAACAACATGTTTCAAAACTTAAAACTCTTAAGTGTACATATGTGTATTAGAAAAATATATATACCTTCCGTCTGCCTCGAGGTTTTGGTACTTCGCCATTATAGAACTTCCCTGACTTGTAGTCAAAATTTGATATGTCATGGACTCCGACAAGGCATGTCATCAGCTCTACTCTGCTTCTCACCCGATAACCTTGAGGACTGTGAATTGGAAAGAGTCAAATCCAGCTTTTAGCCACCTTCAACCTGGTTTTGTCCAGCCCATTACTCACAATTTAAAATTTGAATATCAGAACTTATAATTCTACCTCAGTTACATACAGTGGCCCTCACGCCTTAACATTTTGGTACTGAAACAACTCAGAATTTGATGTTAGCAGGGTACACACGTACAGATAATCGGGTCAAACTTGAGCATTTTTCGTCTTTTCCCATTAAAGCCAGCAAACTCTCAATTGTCAGATGTCTCTTATAGTGAGTAATTATCCTGTGGTGAGGCGTGTGTTAAGTACGCTTTACACGATCAGGATTTTTGGGGCCGATCCGCGAGTTTATATATTAAAAAAAAAAACAATAACCGACCACCGATCCAATCACAAGATGGAGCAATGTGTCTATTTAAATGACTTGTTCATTTACTGTAAATACTGAGTATCTTCAAAGTATTCTCTATTCGGGTCATGCATTCTAATCAATCAGGTCAAACCAACATAGCAACATGACAGAAATAATGGGTGCTAACTTACTATAATTCAATGACTTTATTGTAGTTAAATTACTTCTCACCCACACCGAAACTTTAGAGCATCACTCGACAGAACGCCGGCATGTTTACGTACTAGTGCTAGCACTAGCTTGCTAGGCTACATAACGTTTTGTTGCCTGCTTGTGAGCCGTATCGTATTAAATCTACGTGAACATACCTCAAGGACTTTAATCCTTGAATTAAAGTCCTCTCCCAAGCACCGGTAACCACCAGCACATGTTCCCCATTTTGTTCTTATAATACACATGACGCGATCCATTGGTGTTGTCGTCACCATGGTAACGAGTGTATCTGGTTGCATTTGAGTTCACAAGATAAAGCCCAGTAATCGTAAAAGACGCGATGCAGTGGTATCAGAATACAAGATTTTATTGCACTTGTCTGACATATTGCAATCGTGAAAGACCAAATTTGACTTGTCGTCTGATCCAGGCATTACGTGTTGTGTCTCAGAGATGTTGTTTGTCCCACACAGCCGACACGTTTTTTAGTTTTTTTAAAATAACTATTGGCGGTCAGATATTTACACTACTATGTCAAAAGACACGCGACAAGGCTAAAAATAAACTAGCTTTTGGATTCAAATATACTGTACACGATGGTGACGCAGAGTAAATGTTTTTTGCGGAGCCGATCAATGACGCCATTGATGGGATCGGCGAATTATGACAAAGCCGATCAGCCTAAAATGCTAATTATCTGCCGATACCGATCAGATCGGTATAAAGTCTAGTGTTAAGAGTGATTTTTCTTCCCCGATCTGCTCAGAAAACAGTCAGGCTGATAATCGTTAAACCGATTCAATATTTAAGAGAGAAAATTCTTGGGTGTGTTTGGTCAGTACCGAGTTCAACTTAGCACTGGACTCAGTGATTTTCACTTGGAACGGGGGAAAAAAAAAAGACGATTCGAAAGCAAACCAACTTATGCTGTGGATGGTGTGCTGTTTTGTTCATCTCAAGTACCGCAAAGAGCAGTAAACTCACACTTTGAGATATTCCTAATCGTGTGGGATCGCTCACATTTTAAAAATCAGTTTGTGTAAATAGTGTTTAAGGTTTGCTTTCAGAATGACTCATGTTTTTTTATTTGACGCTACTGTATATTTTGCAACAGTTTAAAATCTTACAGGAAAATACAATGCAGACTTACTGGTAAGCATCAAGTTAAACATATCTGACCCTCAGAATGCAACTGTACCATGTAGTTTTTGTTCGAACTAGACAAGAAGTTGTTACCTGAGGTAATAGACATCCATTTGGCCAACACTAGAACCAGATTGCCGAATAACCTCTTTGCGTTTCCAACCCTCTCCAAGACCAGGAAAGTCAAACCATCCCTCATCGGGATGGGTACGCTTGCGTCGAGGTCGGACAAGCCTAAAGAAAAAAAAAAGAAAAAAATAACCAAGCAACAATGTTACAAATGCAAGTAATGGCAAACCTAAATTAAAGTTTGCTAAATAAGTACAAAAAGATACCAATTCAACCTACAAAAAAAAAAAAAAAAAATCACTTTTGTAAATACAATAAAAAGCAGGCGGTGGACACCTCCTTCGGTGCATCTACAGAATCTAATGTGATCCAATTCAAGACCCGTTAAAAAATAAAAAATAAAAAATGATTTTACAAAGACTGCATCAAACTGCAATGTAACAATTCAGGTACTGTTATGCAGGAGTTTGGTACGCAACTATTATCATTACTATTAATAATAATATTATTCCCGTTAAATTTGAAAATAAAAAACACTGAATTACAATACAATAAAACTAGCAAGTTTAAAGCTAGTAATAGCACATCTGCATAATTAAATGGAGAGTAGATGGAAAAACAAAGTATAACTTAACTTACCTATCTACTGTTTTTTGCGCATTCTCACTGCCTCTTATACTATGACTCTTTTCACTTTCCCCTGCTACACTTTCTTCATCATCATCACCTTGGTCATCATCTTCTAGCGGCTCCAACCAGTCAGTGGGAGGACAGCCAACAGGGGCCTTTTCTTCCTCAGTCTGACTCTCCTCTCCCCGAGCTTCTCCTACATGATCTGGCATGGGGCTTCCAGGTGTATCATGTTCATGTGCATCCTCTACTACGTTAGTCTTCTCTCGGCTTGGTCTCGCATCTTTTTCCACAGGCTGGTTCCCAGGAGGCTGTAGGGGTTCCCCATCCATTGGTGCAACAGTTTAAACTAAAAGCAGTCAAGAGTGTTTTCAGTGGACAGCTGAGTTTTTACAATCGACCATCCTATTTGATGGAGTGTTTTCACACCATGTGTGGAACCAGTCTCTTGTCTGTGGCCTCTCGAGCTGGTCACGGGGCAAAAGAAATAAGGTCGTAAGGAAAAGGTACTTAAGCGCAGGTACAGTAGATAAATTAATGATACAAATCTGTTTGTTTTTATTGTTTTGTTTTTTTTAAATATATAAATACGACTTCTTCAAGCATGAATAGATTGCTAAATGGCAACAGTTTCGGGTTAAAGCACTCCACAATATTACTGAATATATTCAATAGACCCGAATGGTATGACTGTTTGCTTGTGTTGGGTAATAAGACAACAAATTAGCGGCAAATTAGCCACGAAGCACTCTAGTGTCACGAGAAAAAAATTAAATAACTATAGACAAATCTCTTAATACGTCCAGACTCAACGACACCATTGCTGTTCATCGTTTCATTCAGACATACCTCGCGACACATCAGATGCATTTTCTCAGCGAGGTGGCGCAGGGTAAGCCGGTGTATGAAACGCGGAAGGTAAAGGACGCTAACGTTAGCCGCCAAAAGCTAAAGCTAGCGTCATTGCGGCAGTAATGAAATCCCGCAATTCTCGATCGCACGTATAGACTTTGGATGCTACCGCTCCATGCGCCTTTGTCAGTCCCATGGGTCAGCAAAAACACACGCATTTACGGTAATATCCCCTACCTTGTTGACAGTGGCAACACCACGATTCCACTGTGGTTTGTGACCGTGCTAATCGAGATAGCGAGTAAGAAGCTGCCACCTACGGAAGCTCCTGTAGGACCGAATTAGTTCACCGAAGACACAACGCGAAAGCCGAAAACTAATCTGACAAACCCTGATTTCTAAATGGTTGCAACGTTTGTAATAAATCGGTATACGGGGAAAATATATCGTGTTTTCAAAAGGCCGGCGGAATTACATTTTTAAATCGTGTGTTATACTGAAGCCAACAGATTTGTTCCAGAAACGAAATAGTTGATGAAAGCGAACTGGGGTGAACCCTCACACACCATTTACATAATCTTTGTCCAGTGAACGCAGTCAGCTGTGCTGCGTTCATGGTTCGAGTGGTTGATCAAATTGAAATGTTTTGCCTTATCAGTCACGCAGCCGCACTTATTTGACAAGGTGAGTTGAAATTATTAGACATACGGAATTGTCCTCGTCTGTGTCTCTGCTACAACTCAACCCCAGTCACTCCACAAGGCAGCACAGACTGACGCATTTGAGCCAACATTATTCTTCGTTTCGTTTACTGGCGGATTACAGCCACCTACTGTACAGGAGTGTGTATTTGCAGTTTAAATTCAACCTGCATCATTAAGTAAAATAGAGATCTGATGCTATCACTCTCAAGTCACGGGGGGGGGGGAAATCAATCAATCAACGTGAACCAATAACTTCAACATTAGTGTAGTTGAAGCCACATTAAATCAGCAATTTAGCTCACATTCCGGACTACAATGAAGTTGAAAGTTATCACGTTCCATTGTAAATATTATTTCAGTTAAGTATTGTAAGTCCTTCAATGAGTCAGTCCTTAGTGTATGACGATTTATGACCGCGCACTTCGGTTTGAATAATTAACCCACCATGCATTGTGTGCTTAACACTAAACGCTGTAAATTAGTACTAAATGTGAGATGTTGATGAATCAAAAGTAACGATTTCTGGTTTGAAGAGGCAACTGTAGTCTAGTTACTTTCCCGGGAAGAGTAACGATGACTTTTCTCGTTACTCAAAATGGCGACTTTTTGCAGTAGTGCGTTACCGGCATCACTGGTTACTGTTGCCAGGGTGGCGTGATTGACTCCCAAAACATTTCTTTAAAAAAAAAAAAAAAAAAAAAAAAGCCAACTGTCAATTAAAATACAGATTTCCAACTCTAAACAAGATGACTTGTCAAGTCATGTAGTTCAAGTCAAATAAAATCTCTTGGGTACCAAGTCTAAAGTCAAGTCTTTAAGTACTTGGCAGGCAAGTCACAAGTCATAAAACTGGCAAGTCAAGTAAATCGACTCAACTTTCTCGGTCTTTTTTGACACCTGTCCCAGCTTTGTTGGAACGTGTTGCAGCCATAAAATTCCAAGTTAATGATTATTTGCTAAAAAATATCAAGTTTCTAAGTTTGAGCATTAAATAGCTTGTCTTTGTAGCGTATTCAATTAAATATAGGTTGAACATGATTTGCAAATCATTGTATTCTGTTTTTATTTATGTTTAACACAACGTCCCAACTTCATTGGAATTGGGTTTGTACATTTTAACCACTGCCAGTCATTTTTTGTGTTGCATGTCAGATCTAGTTTTATACAAATGTGATCCACAAATCAAATATGAATTAGACATAAAATGTCATCAAATTCTTCCACAAACTGCAGACCCAATCAGTAAATTAAGAGTTTATTTAGAGTGTTTATATCAAAAACAGCACTAACTTATCTAGTTGAGAAAATATATATTTACCACGAAGTTAATCACCATCCAACCAAGTAAAAATAATTATTCAGATAGAATCATCTATTTTCATTTCAAACTTTTTTTTTATGGTAAAACCATAAAAACACATTTGATGATAAAAGTGACCAGCCAACAGAAGC